>NC_082723.1:55999512-56134391 GCF_030144855.1 Hypanus sabinus
AGCTCATCCCCTCTCTTATTAAGATCTAACTATGATCAAACAATGCTTTTAATGGCGACCTTGTTGCAGCGTCCTTCTGCAGGAAGTATTTTGATGAAAAAAAAGTGTTGATCTTCTGATTTCCACAAAAGTTTCACCAAACACTCATTCTCGAGTCACTTCCCTCCTGCCCCTTATTCCATCATTAAACATCAATCACAGCTTCCATTAAATCACTCTCAGGACCAACAAAAATGCCTCAGCATCTCAATGCGAGCGGCCAGGTGTTAGTGAAAGCCGATGGAAATTGTCGACAATAGGGATAAATAGAGTCTGCTCATTAACAAGAGACTAACTGCCGATGCAGGAGATCGATGATCTCAGAGATAGAATACTGAATCAGAGGGACATTAGGACCATGGATGCTCTGTATTTCATAGAATCCTGGTTAACCCCTTCCATTCAGGATGCAGCAATTCCGATTGACAGGTTTACGGTGCACCGTCAGGATAGATCTATAGAATCTCTGAAAAGCAGAGGTGGAGAATTATGCCTCAGTTTCAACTCCTCTTGGTGCACAAATATATCAGTGGTGTCCCAATTCTGCTCACCAGACCTGGAATATCTAGCAGTTAAGTGTTGCCCATTTTACCTACCACGGGAGATATCCGTGATCATTTCGGTTGCGGTATACCAACCTCCTCAGGCCAATGTCAATCAGGCTTTTGATGGTCTGAGCAATGAGATCAAGATGCATGAAACAGTGCACCCTAACGCCTTCACCATTGTTTTGGGGGATTTTAACCAGGCCAGTCTGAAAAATCACTAAGCAATTACCATCAACAGATCACTCGCAATACCAGAGGAAATAACACACTAAACCACTGTTACACCTCCAGCAAGAATGCCACCCAGTACCTGCAGTGAGGACTAAGAAGGTTTGGACAAGGGAAGCACAGGAGCGCTTACAGGATTGGCTTGAATCTGTGGACTGGACAGTATTCAGGGATTCATCTATGTATCTGTATGAGTTTGCTGCAGTTGTTACCAATTTCATTAAAATCTGTGTGGATGAGTGTGCGCTGTACTTTCCCAAATGAAAAGCCCTGGATAAACCAGGAGGTACATCGTCTGCTGGTGGCTACATTTGTGGCATTCATGGCTGACAACGCAGGTCTGTACCAGAAAACCAGGTATGATTTGCGGAGGACTATTTCAAGAGCAAAGAGAAGATTTTCAACCAGGTGGCTTAGTTTGGGTATTTTTCATTCTATTGAAGAATATTCATTCTTTAAAAGGCCGGACTTCTTTTCAGAGCGGGCAGCGTCGAGCGGGCAGCGGAGTCCATGGAAGCAGAGTCCTGGGCTTTGGCTAAGTGGGGTTCGGCGTAAGGGGACTTCGGTAAGCCTGTGTGATTGCTCGCTGAGGGGAAGAAGGTAAGGTCACTAGGTGCTTTTTAGACTTATGCTATTAATCCAGTTCAGGTATGGGGGAGACAGTCAGAGCAGTGGTGTGCTCCATATGCAGTATGTGGGAAGTCAGGGTCAACACAGTTGTCCCTGATGACCACACCTGCAAAAGGTGCGTCCAGCTGCAGCTCCTATCAGCCTGAGTTAGGGAGTTGGAGCGGGAGCTGGATGAACTACGGATCATTCGGGAGGCAGAGGCAGAGATAGATAGGAGTTATCAGGAGGTAGTCACACCAAAAAACCAAGAAGTAGACAGATGGGTGACTGTCCAGAGAGGCAGGGGGAGCAGGCAGAGACAGAGCACCCCTGTGGCCATTCCCATTAACAATAAGTATACCGTACTGGATACTGTTGATGGGGATGACCTACCAGGAATGAGTTGTAGTGGTCCTGCCTCTGGCACAGAGGTTGAACCCTTAACTAGGAAGGGGAGGAGGGAAGAGAAGAGAGCGATAGTTTTAGGGGATTCTATAGTCAGGGGGGCAGATAGGAGATTTTGTGGGGCAGATAGGGAGTCTCGGATGGTATGTTGCCTCCCTGGTGCCAGGGTCCGGGACATCTCAGATCGGGTGCAGGCTATTCTTGAGAACAAGGGCATGAACCCAGATGTAGTGGTCCATGTAGGGACCAACGATGTAGGTAAGGTGAGTGAGGGGGTCCTGCTTAGAGAGTTTAGGGAGTTAGGAGTGAAGCTGAAAGGCAGGATCTCCAGGGTGACAATCTCGGGATTGCTACCTGTGCCACGTGTGAGTGAGGCGAAGAATAGAATGATTATGCACATTAATACAAGGCTGAGACCATGGTGCAGGAAGGAAGGGTTCAGGTTTTTGGATAATTGGTCTTTGTTCCAGGGACGTTGGGATCTGTTTCGAAGGGACGGTCTACATCTGAACTGGAGGGGTACTAACATTCTTGCAGGAATGTTTGCCAGTGCTGCTCGGGGGGGGGGTTTAAACTAGATGTGCAGGGGGCAGGGATCCAGAATACGAGAGAAGATGATATGATGAAGGATAAGGGACAGGTGGGGAATACACGTTTCCCAAATATTAATTGTGTAAAGGAGAAAGGTGAGACAGAACATGTGTTGGAAAAGTTACATGTACAGAGGGTTGGTCAGAAGGAGCATGGGGTTAAAAGTGTAGAAGGTTTGGGTGATCTTGAGAAGGTCATCAAAATTCAGGGTGCAATTTGCACGATGGAAGTTCAAGGAGCTGGGTTAGGTACAGTAGACAGTGTTTTAAGCAAAGAGAGGAGGAATGGGCTAAGAATTCTATACTTGAATGCGCATAGTGTCAGAAATAAGACAGATGAGCTTGAAGCTCAGATGAAAATGGGGAACTACGATATTGTTGGGATAACGGAGACATGGCTGCAAGGGGATCAGGCCTGGGAATTGAGTGTACCAGGGTATACGTGCTATCGTAGAGACAGAAATATGGGAAGAGGGGGTGGGGTGGCCCTGTTGGTGAGGAATGAGATTCAGTCCTTAGCAAGGCGTGACTTAGGAACAGGGGAAGTAGAGTCTGTGTGGATTGCGCTGAGGAACAGTAAGGGTAAAAAGACCCTAATGGGTGTTGTGTACAGGCCCCCAAACAGTAGCGTGGATATTGGGTAGAAGTTGATTAGGGAGTTAACATTGGCATGTGCTAAAGGTAATGCAGTCGTTATGGGAGATTTCAACATGCAGGTGAACTGGGAGAATCAGGTAGGTGCTGGACCCCAGGATAGGGAGTTTGTGGAGTGTCTAAGGGATGTATTTTTGGAACAGCTTGTGCTTGAGCCAACCAGGAACGAGGCTATTTTGGACGGTGATGTGTAATGAACAGGAATTAATACGTGATCTTGAAGTAAAGGAGCCATTAGGAAGTAGTGATCATAACATGATAAGTTTTTATCTACAATTTGAGAGGGATAAGGGCAGATCAGAGGTGTCAGTGTTGCAATTAAATAAAAGAGACTACGGAGCCATGAGGGGAAAGCTGGCCAAAGTTAAATGGGCGGATGCCCTGGCAGGAAAGACAGTGGATCAGCAGTGGCAGATATTCTTGGGGATAATACAAAAGATGCAAAAGCAGTTCATTCCAATGAGAAGAAAGGATTCAAAGAGGGGGAAGGGGCCACAGTGGTTGACAAAGGAAGTCAGAGATTGTATAGCATTAAAGAAAAAGAAGTATGACAGGGCTAAGATGAGTGGGAACACAGATGATTGGGAAAGTTTTAAGGAACAGCAGATCTTAACTAAAAAAGCAATACGGAGACAAAAAATCAGGTATGAGCTCAGTCTAGCCAGGAATATAAAAGGGGATAGCAAAAGCTTTTTTAGCTATGTGAAGAGAAAGAAGATAGTTAAGAACAATGTTGGCCCCTTGAAGAATGAATTGGGAGAAATTGTTATGGGAAACAGGGAAATGGCAACAGAATTTAATGCGTACTTTCGATCTGTCTTCACCAGGGAGGACACAAGCAATCTCCCAGATGTATGGATGGGCCAGGGTCATAAGATATCAGAGGAATTGAAACAGATTGACATTAGGAAAGAAACTGTGATGAGTAGACTGATAGGACTGAAGGCTAATAAATCCTCGGGTCCAGATGGTCTGCATCCGAGGGTTCTAAAAGAGGTGGCTCATGAAATTGAGGATGCATTGGTAATCATTTTCCAATGTTCCTTAGATTCAGAATCAGTTCCTGAAGATTGGAGAGTGGCTAATGTTATCCCACTTTTCAAGAAAGGAGGGAAGGAGAAAACGGAGAACTATTGCCCTGTTAGCCTAACGTCAGTCGTGGGGAAGATGCTTGAGTCCATTATTAAGGACGAAATAGTGGCACATCTAGATGGCAGAAATAGGATTAGGCCGAGCCAGCATGGATTTACCAAGGGCAAATCATGCTTGACTAATCTGTTGGAGTTTTTTGAGGGTGTAACAAGGATGTTAGACGAGGGTAAGCCAGTGGATGTTGTGTACCTAGATTTTCAGAAGGCATTCAATAAGGTGCCACATAGGAGATTGGTGAGTAAAATCAGAGCTCATGGCATTGGGGGCAGGGTTTCAACATGGATAGAAAACTGGTTGGCAGATAGAAAGCAAAGGGTAGCAGTGAATGGGTGTTTCTCGGACTGGCTGGAGGTGACTAGTGGGGTACCACAGGGCTCTGTATTGGGACCACAGCTCTTTACGATTTATGTCAATGATTTAGATGAGGGCATTGAAAACTATATCAGCAAGTTTGCTGACGATACTAAACTGGGTGGCAGAGTGACATGCGAAGAGGATGTTAGGAGAATACAGGGAGACTTGGATAGGCTGGGTGAGTGGGCAGATACTTGGCAGATGTCATTCAATGTGAATAAATGTGAAGTTATCCACTTTGGAAGCAGGAACAAGAGGGCAGAGTATTGTCTGAACGGTGTAGAGTTAGGTAAGGGAGAAATGCAAAGAGACCTAGGAGTCCTAGTTCATCAGTCAATGAAGGTGAATGAGCAAGTGCAACAGGCAGTGAAGAGGGCAAATGGAATGTTGGCCTTTATTACAAGGAGAATTGAATACAAGAGCAAGGATGTCCTTTTGCATTTGTACAGGGCCCTGGTGAGACCACACCTGGAATATTGTGTACAGTTTTGGTCTCCAGGTTTAAGGAGGAACATTCTGGCAATTGAGGAAGTGCAGCGTAGATTCACTAGGTTGATTCCTGGGATGGCAGAGCTGTCTTATGCAGAGAGATTGGAGAGATTGGGCTTGTACACACTGGAATTGAGGAGATTGAGAGGGGATCTGATTGAAACATTTAAGATAATTAAAGGATTTGATAGGATTGAGGCAGGAAATATGTTCCAGATGTTGGGAGACTCCAGTACCAGAGGGCATGGATTGAGAATAAGAGGTCAGTTATTTAAAACAGAGTTGAGGAAAAACTTCTTCTCCCAGAGAGTTGTGGAGGTGTGGAATGCACTGCCTTGGAAGACAGTGGAGGCCAATTCTCTGGATGCTTTCAAGAAGGAGCTAGATAGATATCTGATGGATAGGGGAATCAAGGGATATGGGGACAAGGCAGGGACTGGGTATTGATAGTGAATGATCAGCCATGATCTCAGAATGGCGATGCAGACTCGAGGGGCCGAATGGTCTACTTCAACACCTATTGTCTATTGTTTTGAAACCGTAATAATTAATCTATTTGTTTCCTTGTTATGAGGGTTAAGATTTTTTTGGCCATTATTTAGACTAGCCTGGAATACAGTTGATTATGGAATTAATTAGGGGTCAAATCAGCAGGTTGTTTTGGGAGGGTGATGTCATGAGCTGCAGCTGCCAGCCTTCTTTTGGCTGACCTTCTGATTTTGGGAGGGTGACAGTGGGTGTCGTTTTTTGGGAGCTGTTTCAGGGTGTTAGCCAAATCTGTGGCTTGGTTACCCTACTTCAAGGCTTATTGTTTGGTTTTTGTGTTTATTTTACTGGTTGTTACTTTAATTTCTCTATTAAATAGTATTAACGATGGGTCATACTATTAACATACTCACTCTTTTTTTTGTAATTTATTTTTTTATTGAAGTTCATCATCAAACAAACATCTCCATAAGATGTATTTCAGACATTGTACATATATTTTGGATATATACCTCAAGAATTGTTGAAAAGAGATAAATATTTAATGAATATACTGTTGCTGGCTGGTAAAAAGAAATGGTTATCACAGAAGAGCTCAACTTTAAACACATGGATGGAAATTACAATGGACATTACAGAATGGAGATGATAACAGCATCTGTTAATCATAAGCTGGAACAATTTTATTCATACTGGGAAAACTTACTCAGTCTTAACGTGAAAGGATTAAATCACCCTGTGAAGCGGAATAAGATTTTTGCCTATATTAAAAAAACTTAAGGCCCCAATTATTTCTTGACAAGAAACACGTACAAAATTATGACAACTCACATCTTTTCAGTAGATGGAAAGGATTACATTTTTACTTCTCTTTGCAGGCTAAGTCTAGAGGACTTTCGATTTTTATGGATCATACAGTTCCCTTTGTCCAACATAAAGTAGTGTCTGATACTAAAGGGCATTTTGTCATAGTGTCAGAAAAGTTACGTAATAAATAAACGGTATTTGCCAATCTGTAGGCTCCAAATACAGATGATCCAGGATTTCTTGTACATTTTTTTTTCGTTTCTGCCAGATTTGAGCCTTTACTTATTGGTGATGGGAGGAGATTTTAATTGTGGGTTAGATCCAGTTTTAGATAGGCTATCCTTTAAAACTGCAACACCTAATATATGGCTCTACTAACAACCACTAGATAGGGAGTATTCATTTTTTTCTCATGTTCATCATATGTATTTCCAGAATTGATTACTTTTTTACTGATAGTCAAATGATTCCTTTAGTTCGATCCCGTGAATACAAAGACATTGCTGTTTCAGATCATGTTCCATTGCTTTTATCTTTAAATCTCCCTGGTCTTCCTCAAATAAATATATCTTGGCATTTTAATTTAACTTTGTTGTCTGATAACGATTTCTTAACATTGCTGGAGAGACAAATTATTCTTTTTTTTGGAAGAATCTTCCAGTCCTCATAGATGGGATGCCCTTAAGGCTTTTATTAGAGGTCAAATTATTTCCTTTACCACAAGAGTCAAGAAAAACAGCTAATAAGGAAAGAATTGAGTTAGCTAATCAGTTAAAATAATTAAACCAAAAATATGACCTGGCTCCAGATCCTGCTTTATATAAAAGGAATGTTGAAATTCAAACTAAATATGATCTTCTTTTAACATATCCATTTGAAACTAACTTTTAAAAGATAAAAGTCAATTTTATATCCATGGAGTCAAAACAGGTAAATTATTGGCTACCTGATTAAAAACCTTTATAGCTAAATGGCAAAGTAAAGAAATTCATAAACCAATGGTGATAGGACAACTGACCATTTAGAAATAAATGATAATTTTAAAGAATTTTATTCTAAACCTTTTAGTTCTGACCCTCCCAAAGATAACACTTCAATGAATCATTTTTTTAGATCAATTAAACATTCCTAAACTTTCTGTTGATAACCGAAAGCAGTTGGATCAACCTATTTTGTATGAGAAAATTGCCAAGTCTGTATGTTCCTTGTACTCTATTAAAATGAACATTTTACCGAAATTTATGTACCTTTTTCAGGCATTAACTGTTTTAATTCCTAAATCTTTTTTTGATTCTCTTGATCCTTTTATCTCTTCTTACATATGGTAAAACAAACATTCTGGACTAAATATAGTTCATCTTCAAAAATCTAAGAAGAACAGAGGTTTAGCTTTACCAAATTTTATATTTTATTATTGGGCCGTCAATATATGAAATCTTACGTTTTGGACATATTATATTAATCATGAGGACTGCCCAATTTATGTTTCTTTAGAAGCTAACTCTGTTAATAAAATTTCTATTATTTCTTTTCTTGGATCCTCACTCCCTTTATCTTTTAGTAAACTAACTGAAAATTTGGAAGTTAAACATGTCAGGGTCCAGTCCGGAACCAGGTTCTGGGTTTTGATCTGGTCCAAGGGCTCCGGACTCCGGGTCCTGCAGTTGTCCCTCCCGTCACCCGTGATCGAGTTAGGACCCTCCTGGTTCAAGGAGACACACCTGTAACTCATTGAGCTGCAGGTGTTTATAAAGGGCCTTGGGACTGGGACCAGGCGGTTGGTCATTTTGTTCTGTTTCCTGTTTCTCCGCCGGCTCCGAGCTCGCCTCTGCATTCTGTTATCCCGCCCAGGCTCATACCTATTCTTCATCATGCTTCTCTGCCTGTACCAGTATAGCCAGGTTGGTCCAATCCCCCACCTTTCTTCCCATGCGCTGGTCCTGCTTCTCCGCTCGGTTTTGTTTTTTGCGCGGTCGCGCTATCTGGCGGCCGTTTCTGAATTTCCCATTGTCATGGCTGTTGTGTTGGTCAACCTTGATCTATGCCCGTTCCTGCCCCTTGCCTCCGTCGGGCGGATCCAGCCGACCCACCGTGGCCCAGCGGGGATTCTGCCCCCTCCTTCTCTTCTGCCCAATACCCGGGATAGTGCCCCGTACCCACCTAGGGGTTCGCGTTGTTCCCAGGCCTCCGGTGTTTCTGCCTGGGAGGCGGCCCTACCTGGGACATATGCGGCCCACCCAGGGGAGGCTTTCTTCTGCCCCATCCTCCTCTTCCACCTGAACCCTGGGATACTGCCCTGCATCCGCCTAGGGGTCTGCAACGTGCCCAGGCCTCCAGTGTTTCCACTTGGGAGGCGTCCCTATCCAGGATACATGCCGACATACATACCCAGGGAGGGCTCTCTGCTAGCCTATCGCCACATAGACCTGTCTGTCTGCCTGTTTGCCTGAACTCCGGGAGCCTGTCTACCTGATTGGAACTTCGGGAACCCTCTCCACTCTGCCTGCTGGAACTCGGGGAACTGCCTGCCTGAACCCCAAGGACCTGCCTGCCTGAACCCGAGGACCTGCCTGCCTGACTTTGAACTTCGGGAGCCGCTCCGCTCCGCCTGCCTGAACTCTAACTGCCTGAACCCCAGCTACCCTTAACTGCCATGGCATTCCCATCCTGTCCTCCCTCTAGTACTTCAGTGCCTGCGTCCTGCGTTTGGGTCCTTCTGGCCCCTCCTGACAAAGCATACTTTGAGGATCTAGGGACAATTTAGGAAATTCGTAGGTCTATTGAGTTTTTCTTTGTCTAGTCCCATTTGTTTTAACTATTTTTTTTCACCTTTGATGACCGATACAGTTTTTAAAGAATAGGATAGATTGGGTATTAAATGCTTCCTAGATTTGTTTGTTGGAGGAAGTTTTCTTTCATCTGAGCAAATATCAGCTAAATACAGTTTACCCAAAACTCACTTTTTTCATTATTTACAAATTAGAGATTTTCTGCATTCTCAACTATATACATTTCCTATAAGTTCCGATAAGGACTTGTTAGATGTAATTTTTAATTTGAAGCCTTTTCAATATGGTTCAATATCCAGTGTTTATGGTATGTTGTTAGGAATGAAAAACGCTCCTTTTGACAAAATTAGAAATCTTTGGGAACAAAATTTTCCGAATTCAACCTCTGAAGAACCTTGGAATGAAATTTTTAAATTGGTTTACATTTCATTGTTATGTGCCTCTTAACCCCTCTTACAATATAAAGTGGTTCATAAGGCTCACATGTCTATAGATAAGCTACCTCATTCTTATTCAGATTTATCTCCTTTCTGTGATAAATGTAATAATAGAGAAGCTTCATTAATTCACATGTTTAGGACATTTCTGAGCCTTGAACGATACTGGAAGGAAGTATTCCAAGCTTTCTCGGTAGTTTTTAAGGTAAATTTTTATGCATAACCCTTTGACTTCATGATTTGGTATTGTTGGAGGAAAAGTCTTTATTTTGGGGCACCTAATTTGCATATTTTGGCTTTTATCTCTCATATAGCTAGCAGGGCGCTCTTGCTTAAATGGAAGGATGCTGTTCCATCTACTTATGCTGAATGCCATGTCATACTTAAATTTAGAGAAGATCCCTTGTTCAGTTTTTGAATCTACCCAAGACTTTTATACATTGTGGGGACCATATCTGAGTTATTTTCAAAACCTTTGATTTGTTGTAAAATAACCAGATGGTGGCAAATAATATAATGTATTTTATCGTGATCCAAGATGGCGGCACGACGCAGCTTGCAGCGGCCTCTCTGGAACTGATTATCTGTTATTTGTGAAGTGGGGTGCCGTGTGAAATCATAATCAATTGAAAATGGACATAGAAGCATGGAGAAACATCGAAAAATTCCAGGAAGACCTTCTTCTTCTTTGCTGCTGCTGTGAGGTCTGGGACTCTGCTGGGAAGAACAGGCCCCCAGTCCTCGGGGTCGCGTTGCCGATGGCTGTTGGCGGGGCTGTCTTAATACGCTCAGCAGAGGATGGAGCTCGGAGAAGCTGTGCCGGAGGGGATGGTCATCAGCTCGGAGTTCCAACGGACTCAGGTCACTTTCGGTGTGTGCTGTGTCTGCGAGGCTGGTTTCGACAGAGCTTCCATTGTGTGCTGCGTCTGCGAGGCTGAGTCGAGCGGCGCCACAGATCTCCATTGTGGGGGTACTCCCTTCTGCCGCTGGCATGGGATGGTGAGTCTGTCGGGACCCTGGGGATTTGTGGAAACTGTGGTGATTTCTTTTGAACTTACAGTCCTTTAACATTTTGGACTATTTTTACTGTGCCCATAGTATGTTTTTTTTATCAATTGTGCTATTGTTTGCACTGTTGTAACTATATGTTGTAATTATGTGGTTCTGTGCAGGTATTGTAGCTTTAGTTTTTGGTCTTGTGTTTTGTCTGGTGTATTTGGAGCTCCTTTCCGGGGAACCCAGTAGATGGTAGCGCAATATTAATACGCAGCAGCCTCTCCGGACTCTGGATTGGGGATTGCCAAACGTTACATGGATTTTCTGGTGTAGTCTGTTTTGTCATATGCTTTTGTGATATCATTCTGGGAGAACATTGTCTCATTTTTTAACTGCATTGCATTTGTGGTTTCTAAATGACAATAAACTGAAGCTGAATCTGAATCTGTATTTTATAATATGATAAGAGTTTTTCCCCTTTTTTCTTGCTCTTCCTAATAGCTTTGACATTGTTCGTGGGTTTAGATTTTTTTTTCTGTATAACAAAATTATTATATTTCAATATTATGGTTTAATTTAATTTTATGAATACAGGGTTTTGTGCTTCCAACTGTATTTTTAATACAATGTATTTGGTACTATTTTCTTTTCTTTTGACTTATAATATATATATATATATATATATTCTTGTACTCTGTATTTGTCTATGCAGAAACTAATAAAAATATTTAAAGAGAATCTTAGATGGAGGTGAAAGAGCTTAATGCCAACTGGTGGAGTGGTGTCACAGCAACAACCTTACACTCAACACCAGTAAGCTAAAATAGCTGGTTGTGGACTTCAGGAAGAGCAAGAAGAAGGAATAAATGCCAATCCTCACAGAGGAATCAGGAGTGGGGAGAGAGAGAATTTTCAAGTTCCTGGGTGTCAATACCTCTGAGGACCTAACCTGGTATCAACACAATGCTGCAGCTTTAAAGAAGGCAGACATAAAACTGTACTTCATCAGAAGTTTGAAGAGATTTTGTATGTAAGAAAGGCACCCAAAAGCTTCTATAGATGTTATGCAGAGAGCATTCTCACAGGCTGTGTCTCTGTCTGGTGTATGGAGGAGTGGTACTGCACAGGACCAAAAGAAGCTGCAGAGGGTCGTACATTTAGTCTGCTCTATCTTGAGCTTATAAAGTACCCTGGACATCTTCAGGGAGTGGTGAATTAGAAAGGCAGCGCCAATTATTGAAGACCTCCAGCACCCAGGTCATGCCCTTTTCTCACTGTTACCATCAGGTCGGAGATACAGAACCCTGAAGGCACACACTCAGCAATTCAGGAATTCCCCTCTTCCCCTCTGCCATCCAATTCCTAGATGGGCATTGAAACTGTGAACACCGACCTGACTTATTATATGTATATTAACTCGGTTTTGCATGATTTTTAATCTATTTAATATATTCATACGATAATTGATTGATTAATTTCTTCTATATTATGTACTGCATTGAACTGCTGCTTCTAAATTAACAAATTCCATGACACTTGCCAGTGATAATAAAACTGATTCTGATTCTGAAATCCATGCAACAACACAAACTGTTAGAGGAACTCACAGACTGGGCAGCATCTACGGAAAAGAGTACAGTCGACGTTACAGACAGGGACCATTTGGAAGGACCCTTTGAATGTCAACAGTACTCTTTTCCATAGATGCTAACTAGCCTGTGAGTTCCTCCAGCACTTTGACGGTGGTCATTACAGTGAGAGACCAAAGCTGCAGCAGGGCGGAACAGCCCCAAGTTATCTGGGTGCAGCTGGCAATGTCAATAACAGGAGCCAACAGCAGCAACAAATTCTCAGGGGAAAAAAAATGAGGAAAAATTGTTAAATGCACTTTTTTATTATTTGTAAATTGCTTTACTTAGGTTATATAAGCACACAGGTGAGGAAGAAAGCTGAGGTGATTAGGAGTCTCGGACTCGCACTGAGCCATGAGCAGAGATTTCGAACTGGGCAGCAGAGACTTTACTGGTTACAGAATCATCTGCAATTCCGTATTGTCAGCAAACATAGATGAACAGCCGGAGTTGGGTAGTTCAGAGTTTCAGCATTCATTAAAAGGTCCTTCTCACAAAGGTGAATGCGATTAATTAAACTGCGACAGTGGCAAAACAGAGGAGTTAACTCTCCAGTTGTATTTTTGTTCTGTATTACACCAGGTCTGTGTAATGAGACCCACAGTTCCATGTTACACCAGGTCTGTGTAACGAGACCCACAGTTCTGTATTACACCAGGTCTGTGTAACAAGTTGCACAGTCCTGTATTACACCAGGTCTGTGTAATGAGAAATCTGTGTATTAACAAGGGAAGAGAAACTGAATGAGACTTTCTAAATGCTGCTTCCTGACTGCATGGGCATTGATTTGAAGACCTCCATGGAACAACAAGGAAGTCCATTGATGTTATACAGTGGGTTGGTATCTGCCCTAGGGGCCCTCTGGAGTTGAGCATCACAGGAACATTGGAAGGACACCACAACGGAACGCGTTTGAAAGTTGCAATGAGAAGGGATGTGTAAGCCATATGGCCACAGACCCATCAGCGTAATAATACACTGCAGACCAATCGATCTAGTCAATTGCCCACAGCTGCTCTCAGAATGATTCCTCTTTGCCACATTGCTTTCCATCTGTATGAGCTTTGCCCATGAACGACCTCTATCAGTGTTCTCTTCCTACCTATTCCACTGTGCAATAACCATTTCCTTTGCCCCAGAACTTGCTGCGTTCCTCACACATTTACCCTTTGGTAAATATTTAAATGAAATGTTCAGCTCTGGGTTGCAGAAGCTGCGAATGTCCTGTACTTACCAGAAGGTCAGTAGATCACTCAGCCGGAGCAGCAAGTTTGTTTAATTTATCTTTGATCACACCCTCTGAAATAAGAGGTAATATTATCCATTTGACAAATTCAATTTAGATTTTTTTCTGAAGTTGCAGTTTCTTTAATCGATGAACCGGACACTTGCATTTCTGGAGATACCTGCAGTTTGTCTGGACTACTGCATATACAGTGGTAGCACATGAGCAAATACTACAACTTCCTTGAGTGACCTTGAATCAAAAAAACACCCGCTGATAATCTGAGTTATCACAAGGTTCGGACATTGCTACAGACAGTCACGGAGTGTGAGCTTCATGCCCCTTTGTAAAGGAGAAAGAGGATTTGTGTTGAACAGGACTTCTGTTCATTTAACAGTAATGTAGAAAAGGCCCTGGAAACTTCCAGAAGTGAAAATATCCCACTTCCCATAAATATCTCCTCTACATGTTTCTGTGAAGTTTTCACTGGGCTCATTGCTCAGACTATATGCACACTGAACCCCATCACCCACCAGCCAACGAACGCCACTCCATAAACTCCAGATACCCTTCATTAGATTGGATCCATTCCCCAGTATTGTGCATTCCAGAAATCTCCAGTCCTGTCGTAGTGCTGATCTCCATTGCCCCAAATGTCCATCCTTAATCCTCACATCACTGTCTATTTTCATTCATTCAGATTTCAAAGGGAATATTTACTGAGTTTGTTTTTGATTTTCTTGAAAAAATTCTTAATCCCTCTACGCCTATGAAGCTTTTCATCTGTTGGCCAATGAAACGAGAGACAATGTGAGGTGACCCTCATTAGTGTTCAGAGTTCTGTATTTGCACACGGTCACTGTGTGTCATTGAGCACTGGGGTTTGCATAGTAACAAAGCAAATTCAGAGCCACACTAACATCAGAAAATAGATAATCCCACATTTCATTCTTCCTTTAGCAGAATCTTTAAATAAAACACCAGAGTATGCCCAAGAATACCAGTGTGTTCCACTCTTAACAAGGCCTCTTCCCCCAGTGCAGGGATCAGTTCAGGGGCATTTCAGGATGGAGAAGAAATGCTGACATTGCTCTCTGTGTCCCCTGACATCAATAAACAAAACAGACACACCTGAAGATTCCATATTCTGCCCAGACCAAGATCACAACTGGACCAGGAGACCCATCTCCCATTCATTGGGGTCCAGGCAGCCCGTGCATCTCACCCCCTACAGACTGAACTAACAAAATGCCACTGAGGTCACTCTCAGGATCAAACTAATTCAGCTTCCTTCCTCAGGACCTTCAACATAGAACATAGAACAGTGTGTGCTCTTTGGCACACGATGTTGGGTGGCCATTTTATCCGACTCCAACATCAGCCTAACAATTCCCTCCCACATAGCCGCCCATTTTTCTCCCATGCATGTGTTTATCAAAGAGTCCGAATTCTGATGCCACTCCCATCACACCTAGCAGAGCCTTTCCTCCAATCACCGGAGACTATGGATAATCCCTCATATTAGACTTTTTGAACTGGGAAAATGTCTCTGTATATCCACCTGACGTTGCCTCTTATCATCCTAAACTTGTCTATCAATTCACCACTCATCCTTCTTCACTGCAAAGAGAAAAACACTGAATTGCTAAACCTTTCCACAAAACACATGCTCTCCAAACCAGAGTGCATCCTGGTAAAACTCCTCTGCACCATCCCGAAAGCACTTACTTCATTTATATAAGGAGGAAGCCTGAACTGAGTATAATATTCCAATTCCAAAGTGATTAAATTCATCCATCACTTCTCAGCCCAACTCAGTATTCGATCTAAGTCTTATTGTAACTGGAAGAATCTTCTCTACTTCTCCACAAAACTTTGTATCATCCAGGAATTGAGGAATCTCCTCTTTCTACCTCCCTCTGCTTTCTGTAGGCAACACAATTGTGAATCCACACAACCAGGTTTCACTGTAGTCCATGATTCCTGATTTTCTAAATGAGTCTACATTGAGAAACCTGATACAAACACATCACTGAAATCCATATAGAAACATAGAATCATAGAACACTACAGCACAGTACAGGCCCTTCAGCCCTCCATGTTGTGCTGACCCATATAATCCTTAAAAAAAGTACTAAACCCACATACCACCATTTTTGTTTCATCCATGTGGCTGTCCAAGAGGTTCTTAAATACCCCTAATGTTTTAGCCTCCACCACCATTACTGGCAAGTCATTCCAGATGGTACTCACCATCCTCTGTGTAAAAAACCTACCCCTGATGCTCCCCTACACTACCCTTCTTTAATTTTGTACATATGCCCTCTGGTGTTTGCGATTGGTGCCCTGGGAAACAGGTACTGATTATCCAACCTATCTATGCTTCTCATAATCTTGTAGACCGCTATCAAGTCCCCTCTCATTCTTCTACGCTCCAAAGAGAAAAGCCCCAGCTCTGCTAACCTTGCTTCATATGACTTGTTCTCCAAACCAGGCAAAATCTTGGTAAATCTCCTCTGCTCCCTCTCCATAGCTTCCACATCCTTCCTATAATGAGGTGACCAGAATTGAACATAATACTCTTAAGTGTGGTCTCACCAGAGATTTGTAGAGTTGCAACATGACCTCTCTACTCTTGAACTCAATCGCCTCGCTAATGAAGCCTAGCATCCCATAGGCCTTCTTAACCACCCTATCAACCTGTGCAGCGACCTTGAGGGATGTATGGATTGCACCCCGAGGTCCCTTTGTTCATCCACACTCTTAGGTAACTGACCTTTAATCCTGTACTCAGTGTGTACGTGGATATATAACAATCCAGTCCACAGTTCCATCATCATCAATGTGCTTCATCACTTCCTCAAAGAATTCAAACAGTCCTCTGATATGCAACATGCCCACACAAAGTCATGTTGACCATCCCTAATCAGACTATGTTTCTCCAAATTCTGCTGCACATCATCATTCTTAACATTGACATATTCTAGCAAAACAGCCTGTTCATCGCTGTCCTCACATTCATCAAGGACCCTCTCACTAAAAATATTCAGTAAGAATTGCTCTGCCCTCCTCGGACTCTCAGCATATGTTTCTTCTATCCCTGATGCACTACACTCACTCTAGTTACCCTGCTGTTTATTGTGCCATGACTGACCTTTGCTTCCTAAATTTGCACCTTCAACCTGCTTCCTGCTGTATTTCTCTTTTATCCTCCTGATGGTCAACATATCTTGTCAACCATGGTTCATTCACCCTAAAATCGTTTGCCTGCGTTAATGGGACAAAGTTATCCAGTGTCCCATTCTGTCAATTACCCACACGCAATTAACCTTTCAAGCTAAACATGCCTGAGGCATCTCAGGAAACTGGAGTGTCTGGAGGAAGCCCAGGCCATCAGTGAAATGATACAAACCCCACACGGAGACCACTGGAGGTCAGGATCGAACTCGGTTCATGAAACCATGAGGCTTCAGCTCCACTAGCAGTGCCATCCCCACAGTTTCAGAGTGACCAACCTCTTCCTGAAGATATTGTCCCATTGCAGACTCTTACCCAGATTTCCATTCAGTGGTTCACGAACCTCGTACTGGGATCCAACCAGCTCCCTCAGTGCCTCTTCTGTAATAGACAGAGAGCAATGTGTTGTGTTCAGTTGAGCTGATCATTGTGATTGTTTCTGCATTCAATACAGACAGCTGGAAATCTTTGCTGTTTCCTCGTTGGATAACCTAGAATCTGCTGAACGGACTGAAGCCATTTGGACAACAGTTGAGTGTTTGACACATCTCCCTCCCCTGCCCCACCTTGCCTCATCTCCCCCCTCAGAATATTGTTCTACTCCTTTGTCTGTCCAGCGTTGACGTTAAAAAAATCAATGTCACCCATCGTTTTAGATGCTGCTCCCAGAGTAGAGCCGGGGAAGTGGTGGGTGGGGAACATCACCCATCACTTACAGGGAAAGATAAAAGTGGATGTGAACACTTACCCAGTTCTCGCATGTCGAGCTCCCTCAGGGCAGAGTCGGACTCATAGTCCTCATGCAGGGCCCCCTCTGGAATAAATATAACAGGCTGTAAGATATCCTGACCACTCAGTGTTGACTATTTCCGAAACGGCTGCCTGGCGCTCTGTTTAATGTTCCCCACTGAGCTCAATCCAGAATGGATGATGTGTGCGTGGTATAATGGAAAGGTGTGTAATGAATAGATGGAAATGTGGTGAAAAGACACAGTGTCTCCGTCAGGTTGGTGTCTTATTAGTGAACCAGCACCAACATACACCACAACATTAGTCAACATCACCAGAGTCTTGTGGACCTGCATCTGTGACTCTGATATCATTTCAGTATCCAGCACCTGTTGTCAGGCCTGCAGAAGCTGGAACCACCCAGACTCCACCCAGGTAACAGCAGTCACCTTTCACTCATTTCCAACTCATCAGCTGCAGCCGATTTAAACCCTGCTCCCATCCACATCACTTGTTCTTTCATATGAACCAGCCAGCCTCAGCCATTTGCTCCTCATCATCTATTTCCTTGTTGTTATGTCAGTGTTGAGTGTCAGTTCTCTCTTGTTTTGTGGCCCTCATAGATTGTGATTTTGCAGTTTATTATTAAAGTCATCAATCCCCATGAAATAAGTTCTGCTGCTCTGCATTTGGGTCAGGTCTGCTCTACAATTCCTGACACTCGCACACTTTCAGCAATGGACTGGGTCATCTGTTAATGAATGACTTCTTGTTACTTCTATTTTCCTCAAATTGTGTATCCACTTCCTTCACTCCAGCCTCTGAACTGTTGCACTTGGATCACCCACAGCCCTTTGTCAAAGATGACTGTTGTGCTCTCTTGTTTCTAAAACTTGGGCAGTGCAGAAAGTTCAATGTTTTTCTCAGGTTTGACAAAAGACAGAAGCAATCTTTGAAGCCTGTGGTCTCTGTCCCACTGTTGACCTGTAAACTCCCTCTACCTCCATCCATTGAACAAATGTCCAATAATTTTAAGCCTTCTAACAATTCCACCAGAAATGGAAACATCATTGTGGGCAGACTTTCCTTTTTTCCAAAAATCTGAAAGCAACAAATTATTTGTCTGATTGCTACTTTGTGCTGCCCCAGTGTTATTGAGAATTTCAGGTAGTTCAGTGACTCCATCCATCTCAATGATAAATGAAGTTGGGATTTGTTGGAAGGATGAGCTGCTGTTTCACCTGAACACATTCAGCACTGCTGAACACACTGAGGTTGGAACAGAGGTGTCGTCCTCCTTTACTGCCCTGGAGAACAGCAGCAGAGACAGAGACTGTGACTTGGGAGGTGCAGCTATATTCTGTCCTCACCTCTGCTTGCCATGCTCAATCCCTGTGGATTCAGTACTGTTCTGGGCCTTGACTGAAACTAAACTATACAGGAAGAAATAATCGCTGTTGCAATCACTCACCTGCCCCAGCAGAATGGAGGGTGACCACAGAGAAAATAACCAAAAGCCCGAGAAGGGAGACTGCCTTCATTATTGCAGCTGTGATGTCGAGTGGTGAGCTGCCATTCCTCCCGTCCTTTAAATACCCTCTTATCATCACATCTCAGAGCTGTTCCTCCCCACCTCAGATTCCAGGAATATCTTTATCCTTTGGTTATCACCAGGTTGGTTGTTTGGATTCCAGGTAATAATCAATCGAGATAATGTCACACCTCAACTCTCTCCCCAGCTAATGTAAATACTTTTATTGTTCTTCCATTTCTTATGTCTGTTCCTGTTATTCAAATGAAGAAAGCGGCTGATCTGAGAGAATCACGAGAATAAGAACAGACCAAAGAGTGCAGTGCTGTTGAGGGAAGAGGGAGAAATTTATGTTTAAAATAATCCCAGGCTCAACAAGGCTTCAGACACATGTGATGTGAAATCATATAAGTTTCTCTCACACTGAGACCACCTCTGGATCAATTCCAGCACTTCTCCCTTTCCTGTCCCAGTGTTTCGCACTTTTCCAAGACTCAGTCTCAGGTTCCCACTTCACCACAGGTTCTCTCCATCCACCCTCGTGCCCACCTCTGGAATGCACTGAACTCTCAGTCAATATGTGTTTGCTGCCTTGACCTTGATGCTGACATCATTGTCATATTTAAGTGAAGCAGTTTTTCTGCGCAGAGCCAACCTCTTCACCCCACATTTGTGGATTGGTCTGTGTACCCACTGTGATGTATCCTTTCTTGCCCCAGTCTGTGGTCCATAGGAAACTCACCTTCACCAGCTCTGCTTCCTCTCCCATCCTCTGTCTACCCACACTCACACTGCACCAGGCCACAGAGAACATCGGGACGGGTGTGACCCAGGACCAAACATCAAACACCAGTAATCAGAACTGCATATAGTGTAAATATTGAACAGTTTAGGCAATATCTGAGATGGGAGAGAGATGAAATGATTCTGGTTTAAACATCTTACCAGATCTTCAAAAACCAGATCTGTTTTAGCTCCAGTACCAAGTATTTCAACCCACAAAATCAGGAACTCCAACTATTTATACATCATCTCAAATAAAAAGATTCCTGATCGATCCCAGTGCTTTTCTCTGGAGAGCCACCTCCTCCAATTGAGGAAATCTACTTTTCCCAACTCTCATCCCATATATTTCCTTGTATTTTTGTAGAACATCAGAAGACTATTGGACCCAAAGTGTAACTGCCGGATGTCTCAGTAATCCCATTACACCCACTTCACTGCAACGTAATCACTCTCTTTCAATGTCCGGCAATTCACCCCAAATTATCCTTCTTACCACTTACACCAGGGCTGATTTACAGGAACCAATTAACCTCCCAGCCTGGGATGTGGGAGGAAACCAGATCACCAGGAGTAAACCAGAAAGTCACTGGGAGACAGTGTAAACCAACACAGACAGTATTGTGGGTCAGGATCGAACCTGTCTCTCTGGAGTTGTGAGATTAAAGAACTAACGTCAGTCACTGAAAACACCACTGCTTCCTGTTGTGTTACATTCATTTGTATGTGATTTCAGTCCCCATGATGGTCTTCATCTCACTGTGGGCTTCTTCCACACTGTCCTCAATGCCTCTGACTGATTTCACTTCCAGTACATTCCTCAGCTGGTAATTCGGACCTCTGATCAGAATGAATCCTCTCCCTCCCCTCTCCGTCCACCCTGTTGGCTTTGGTGACTGACCCAGAAGAGCCTGTCTCACCAACCCTGCTCCTCTATTTTCCTCCACTTTTCAAACCCTCTCATTTGTGAACATTTCCCATCCTCCCTCTGCTCACTCCTCCTACTCTGCCCCCCGGTGCCTCTGTGATTCTCTCTCTGATACCCTGCAACATGAGACATCACTGGTGCCATGTCAATGCCCACTGTTCACACTACTGTTCTGATAGTTGCTATTGCATTAGTTTGAAGCTTTTCTAGTGACTTTTCATTCTTACTTTGTGATGTCTCATCCTGTCTATCAATCATTCCTTACTGCAACTTAGTTTCTCTGGCCCTCTGAGTAGACTTGGTTTCACCTTCAATTACACTGGAGTCTGATTTCCTTTTGCTATCTAATATCACCTCTGGTTGTCCAGTGCATTACCGCTATACCCAAGTGTAGTCTGACATCTCTTAATCAACTCCTTTTGGGAGGTTTGCATAAGATAAGTCATGCCACATTCCCATTTCCTTATCTTCTACATCTATGCAGCTTTGAATGGATTTATCTAGTTCCTCTTATAATTTCCTCTTCATGTCTTTCCACGAAAACCATCCTATTATCTAACTTAGCTTCAGCTTGTTTCTTTCCATTTTTCCTTCTTCTTTGCAGAGTTCTTTTACCAGCTCTAGGTTCTAGGTCAGACTCTGGGTCAATATATACTCCCTGTCCTCAAGGTAAAAGATGGCTGCAATGGAGAACTTTTACTGGAACATTTCCATCTTCTGGTTCCAACCAAAAAGATTGGCACGTTTGGCATCTGATTCTCCACTGCATACGATATAGAAGCCCAGCAGCCGGCCAATTTATACTTCCCTTGTAGTATTAAATTTCTAACTGGAGCTGTACCTCCAGACATTATTTGAGAAAATTCAGTCTTTTTATTGCATCTCTTCTTGTTAGAACAGGAAGGCAGATTACTATCTGAATGGTGTCAAGTTAGGAAAAGGGTAAGTACAATAGATCTAGGTGTCCTTCTTCATCAGTCACTGAAACTAAACATGCAGGAATAGCAGGCTGTGAATAAAGCTAATGGCATGTTGGCCTTCATAACAAGGGGAGGTGAGTATAGGAGCAAAGAGGTCCTTCAGCAGTTGTACAGGACCCTGGTGAGACCACACCTGGAGTACTGAGTTCAATTTTGGTCTCCAAATTTGAGGAAGGACATTCTTGCTATTGAGGGAGTTAAATTTAGGTTCACGAGGTTAATTCCCAGGATGGCAGGACTGTCATATGTTGAATGATTGGAGTGATTGGGCTTGTATACACTGGAATTTAGAAGGATGAGAGGGGACCTGATTGAAACATATAAGATTATTAAGGGATTGGACATGCTAGAGGCAGGAAACATGTTCCCGAAGTTGGGGATGTCCAGTACCAGAGGCCTCAGTTTAAGAATAAGGGGTAAGCCATTTAGAACGGAGTTCACAAAAAACTTTTTCACCCACAGAGTGGATCTATGGAACACTCTCCCTGAGAAGCCAGTGGAGGCCAATTCTCTGGATGCTTTCAAGAAAGAGTTAGATAGAGCTCTTAAAGAGAGTGGAGTCAAAGGATATGGGAAGAAGGCAGGAACAGGGTGATCAGCCATGATCACATTGAATGGTGGTGCTGGCACAAAGGACCAAATGGCCTACTCCTGCACCTATTATCTATTGTTATCTTGGTTTTGTTTTCTAGAAGAAACAGCTGCTACATATTTCAAAAGCTTTTTGTAGTTCTTTAATGGACACATACCTGAGATAAATTTTCTGTGACCAGGTCCTCAGTAGATGTTCCAGAACAAAGATCCACATAATTTGGCTTCGCATCATTAAGTGATATGATGAGTAGCCAGTGTCTTCATTCTGAGTGTGAATGTTGCAATATACCCAATGTCCAATATACCGATTCCAGTTGTTCCTTTTCTTGGCATCAAGAGTTCCTACTGTGTCTAAGAATTTCCTGTTAAATCTCTCCGGATGAAGATTACCTTGAGGATGATATGACATTGTCCTTGACTTCTCAGCTCCAAGCTTGCTCAGTAATTGAAGTATGAAGCAGCTTTTAAAATCCCTTCCCTGATCAATGTGCTTTCTTCTTGGGAGGTCAGAACAAATGAAGTATTTCTCCCACAACACCATTGCAATTGTGGATACTTTCTGAATGTTTGAGGGAAAGGCTGGAGTGCATCTGGTGTCATGATCAGTAATGACCAAGGCTCCTGAAGTGTTACTTGAATCGGGCTCTATGGAAGGGGAACCATACACACCAGATTAAGTAGTTCAGTGATTTGCAAGTGACACAAAGGAGCAAATCGTTTAGGTGGCATCTCTCTCTGAATACTACAAATGACACTTACAGCAATCGTCAAATTCAAGCTTCATTCATGGTCAATAGAAATGATCTCGGACTAATCTGTAAGTGTTTTTAAATCCCTGATGAGAGTCATCATGGAATGACTGCAGCATGATCTTCCTGTACTTCTCGGGCAAAATGAACTGGGGATGTTGAGTTCTGCTTGGATGTGCAGTAACCCTGTATAAGACTTTATTCCTCAGATCCAGATTTCACCATTCTCTCATAAGGTAGGGTATAGTGGGATGTCCTGTGTACTCTACGTTTGAAATATCTCCCTTGAAAATAGCTGATCTAATTGCACCTATTCAGATCACCTTGCAGTGTGACTGACAATTCAGCAGGCCTCAATGCAGGTAACAGTTTTGTATTCAGCATAGTCAGAATGTAATATGTCTGAGGGATTGCATGGTAGAAGTGCCCAGAAGATCAACAGCTCTATCGGCCCATAGACTTTGCTCTGATTGTCCAGCTGTTGAAATCTGGCAGACTGCTTTAACACCTGAGGGTGGAATGTCCTTCCACTCTTGGTCAGTTACTGGGATCTCATGAGAGCTCCGTAATAACACATCCACATCAATGTTCAGTAATTAAGGTTAAATCATAGACAGACAACACTGTCTGCCAGCAATGACCTGTGGGATCCAGTTTTGCAGAAGTCAATACATAGGTCAGTGGGCTGTTAACAGATGTCCCCTCAAACTTCACACCATCTAGATGTTCGTTGAGTTTGTGTATCATTGACTATTTCAATGCCAGAAAGTACAATTTGTTAACATAGTATTTTCATTTGCACAGTGACAAACTTTGGTTAATGAATGCAACAGGACCCAGGCTTTCAACTTGGTCTTGATGTAAAATACCTCATAACTTCAGCTGTTCCCTATAATTGCCTCTTCGTTCAGAGCAGATGGCTGGAATTGTTTTTTTGTTTTCTTGTTGGATAAGCCAGAACCTGCAGCACAGACAGAAGCCATTTGGACAATTGTGTGCTCGACACATCTCTCTTCCCAGCACCACCTGGCTTCACCTTCCCGATCAAAACACTTTTCTAATCCTTTGTCTTGCCCCATATAAACATCAATGTCATCCCCTATTGAAGATGCTGCTCCCAGAGTAGAGCCAGCGTCGTGGTGGGAGGGGATCCTCACCCATCACTGTCAACATGCAGAGATACAGGAGAGGTGAATACTTCCCCAGCTCTGGCATATTGAGTTCAGTGAGAGCTGAGTTAGTCCTCTGATCCTCATCTAGTGCCTCTTTTGGAATAAAGACAACAGGATGTAATGCCTGATTGGCAGGTGGCAAATTGTGGCAATGAATGGAGCTTTTTCTGGTTGGATGCAATGTCTAGCAGTGTTCCACAGGGGCCTGAGTTGGGACGGTGGCTTTTTCCATTATATGTCAATGATTTGAATGAAGAAACTGATGGCTTTCTGGCAAATTTTGTGGTGATATGATGACAGTTGGAAGGGCAGGTAGTTTTGAGGAAGCAGAGAGGCTACAGCAGTACCTAGGAGAATGGGCAAAGGGGTGGCAGATGGATTACAGTTTCCACAATTGTTTTGTCATTCACTTTTGTAGAAGAAATAAAGGCATAGACTATTTTCAAAATGGACAGAAATTTCTCAACCCTGGGGTGCAAAGGGACTTGGGAGTCCTCATGCAGAATTCCTTAAAGGTTAATGTGCAGATTGAGTTGGTGGTGATGAAGACAAATGCAATGTTAGCATTCATTTTGATAGGACAGGAAAATAAAGTAAGGATGTCATGTTGAGGCTTCATAAAACACTGGTGAGGCCTTACTTGGAGTTTTGTGGGAAGTTTTAGGCCCCTTATCTCAGAAAGGATGTGCTGATATTGGAAAGGGTTCAGAGGAGGTTCATGAAAATGACTGAGGAAGTCAACGGCATATCATATGAGGAGCATTTGACAACTCTGGGCCATTCACTCAGTGGAATTCAGAAGAATGAGGGGTGATCTCAATGCAGTCCATCAAATTTTGAAAGCCTCTATAGAGTTGGAGTGGAGAGGATGGTTCCTATGTAGGAGGGTCAAAGACCAAAGGACACAACCTTGGAATAGAAGGACATTCATTCAGAATAGAGATGAGGAAGAATTTATTTATCCAGAGAGTGGTGAATCTGTGGAATTTGTTCCCAAAGTAGGATGAAGAGGCCAAGTCATTGGGTATATTTAAGGCAGGGGTTGCTGGATCTTGATCAGTCAGGGCAGGTATGGATATGGGGAGAAGGCAGGAGATTGGGGCTGAGAGGGAAGTCGATCAGCTATGATGAAATGCTGGAGCAGACCCTTTTTGCAAAATGGCTTAATTCTCTGCAATATCTTATGGTCGTATAGTACATTAAGATTAACTGCACCATAAGTGTTCATATAGATCTTATAACAACATTCTTTGTCACACTACAGAAGCATTCCAGAACACATGTTATCCTTACAGATACACAACTGTGCTCTCATTGGTCCATTGACGTACAACATTTGATGCACACATTAATTAATACTGAATAAGTTCCATATAGATTATACACTTCTCTGCTTTCCTGCTGTCAGAGGCTGTGGGGACAGAATGGATGAAAACTACAGGGAGATGAAGACCAAGACGGGGACTGAAATCTCATACAAGTGAATGTAACACATCAGGAAGGAGTGATGGTATCAGTGACTGACGTTAGTTCTTTTGTCTCATAACGTCAGTGTGACAGTGTCAATCCTGACCCCTGGTACTGTCTGTTTTGGTTTGTACCGTCTCCTAGTGACTCTGTGGAGCCTTTGACAGATTTCATTTCAAATACATTCCTCAGCCAACAACTTGGACCCCTGATCAGAATGAATCCTCTCCCACCCCTCTCTCTCCACCCCATTGGCTTTGGTGACTGACCTGGAAGAGCCTGTCTCACCAACCCTGCTTATCTATTTCCCTCCACCTTTCAAACCCTCTCATTTCTGAACATTTCCCATCTACCTTCTGCTCACTCCTCCAGCTCTGTAGATTCACTGTGTGAAGATCAAGTTTTCCTTGTGTGAGTCCGAATGATGGTGGTGGGGGGGGGGGCACAATGAGAGCATTGGACGGTTCACAGTAAAGGACTCCAAATGATGTGGCAGAGAATTCATTTACTGCCGGGCACTGTTTTTTGGACCTGGTTGTAAATGAACTGGTATGTTGATTATAGAATTTATAAGGAGATGAAGCAAGAAACACTCAGCTGGCCAGCAAGCATCTGTTGCAAGAGCAGAGTGGGTTAAAATTTGATGGTGAAGACACGTCGTCATAATTGGTTCCACAGATGCTAAGGATGAGTGTTTCTGGGATGCTGTTATCTTTCACCGCAGTGAGAGGCCTCAACTCACTTTAATCCTGTGCCAGGTGGTTCATGTGTTTGATGATAGCAGAATGCAAATTGTCCATTAGTAAAATGTCTCCATAAAGTTTATCAAGTAATGTTCATAATGAGCTGTTCATTCTGAATTCACTTCACCTGAATTGAGGAAATAAAACCAAGTTAATTTTGCATAAATTTGTCATGAAAGTGGAGATATGTACAATCTATATTGAACTTATTCAGTATTAATTACTGTGTACATCGGCTGTTTTACGTCAATGGACCAATGAGAAGAGTTGCATATCTGTATGGATAACATGTGTTCTGGAGTGCTTCTGTAGGGTGAAAAAGAACGTTGTTATAAGACCATATACGAACACGAATGGTGCAATTAATGTGAATGGACTATACGACCGTAAGACATGTGGACAGACTTAAACCATTTTGCCAAGAGGGTCTACTCCAGCATTTTGTCATGGCTGAGTAACTTCTCTCTCAGTCCCAATCTCCTACCTTCTCCCCATATCCTTTCATGCCCTGACTAATCAATATCCATCAACCCCTGCCTTAAATATACCCAATGACTTGGCCTCCCCATCCTCTTTTAGGAACAAATTCCACAGATTCACCCTTCTCTGGCTAAAGAAAATCCTCCTCATCTCTATTCTGAATGGATGTCCCTCTATTCTGAGGTTGTGTCCTCTGGTCTTTGACTCTCCCACATAGCAAACATTCTCTCCACATCAACACTATTGAGGACTATCAAAATTCAATAGACTGCAATGGGATCACACCTCATTTTTCAGAATTCCACTGAATAAATGGCCCAGAAGCATCAAATGCTCCTCATATGATATGCCTTTGACTTCCTCAATCATTTTCATGAACCTCCTCTGAACCCAATCAGACCGACTGGTGGCGTAGTGGCCTTAGCACTGGATTTCAAGGTGAGAGGTCCCGAGTTTGAATCCGGCCAGCTCCCTTGCACGCTCCCCATCTGTGCTGGGTTGAGCATCAAGCTAGCAACTCGAGCTTGTAAAAAAAACCTAGAGAGGGTGGTCTCAGCCAGGTTTCAGATGCCCAAGGTACACCATATGATGAGCAATTACCAAAACAATCAGTACAAAAGCTTGTCATGGCGGCGCCCTAATGACTCCACCAGGATTTAAGGCGCACACATCAGCTATTACAGACTGTTGTCTTGTGGGCACTGGGTGAGGATTACAGGACTAACTCAGCTCTCACAGGATTCAAGTAAGAATTCTTACTTGAAAAGCAGAACTGAGTAAGTATTCACATCTCCTGAACCTGAACAGAGAAACTGCTTCCCTTAAGTATGCCGAGCTGTCAGTGACGTCAGGATCAAGGTAAGGACAGCAAACACTTCTTGACTGGGAGTTCAGTACCTTCCAGAGGTGGGCACGAGGATGGAAGGAGAGAACCTGTGGTGAAGGGGAATGAGAATGAGTCTGGGAAAAGTGAGAAACACTGGGACAGGAAAGGGAGAAGTGATTGAACTGATCTGGAGGTGGACTCTGTGTGAGACAAACTCATATGATTTCACTTCATGTGTGTCTGAAGCCTTGGTGAACTTGGGATTATTTTAATCACCAATTTCCCCCTCTTCCCTCAGCAGCACTACACTCTTGGGTCTGTTCCTATTCCCCTAACTCTCTCAGATAAGCGGCTTTCTTCATTTGAATAACAGGAACAGACATAAGAAATGGAAGAACAATAAAAGTATTTAGATTATGTGGGGAGAGAGTTGAGGTGTGACATTATCTTGATTGATTATTGCCTGGAATCCAAAGAACCAAGCTGGTGATAACCAAATGAGAAAGATATTCCTGGAAGCTGAGGTGGGGAGGAACAGCTCTGAGGTGTGATGATATGAGGTGTATTTAAAGGACGGGAGGAACGGCAGCTCACTACTCGACATCACAGCTGCAATAATGAAGGCATTCTCCCTTCTCGGGCTTTTAGTCGTGTTGTCTGTGGTTGCCCTCCCTACTGCTGTGGCATGTGAGTGACTCCAACACCAATTCTCTCTTCCTGTGCAGTTTGGTCTCAGCCAAGACCCAGCCCAGTATTGAATCCTCAGGGATTGATCATGACAGGCAGAGATGATGAAAGAATGTAGCTGCACCTCCCAAGTCACAGTCTGTGTCTCTGCTGCTGTTCTCCAAGAACAGTAAAGGAGGATGACACCTCTGCTCCAATCTCAGTGTGTTCAGCACTGGTGAATGTGTTTAGGTGAAACAGGAGCTCATCCTTCCAACAAATCCCAACTTCATTTATCATCGAGATGGATGGAGTCACTGAACTACCTGAAATTCTCAGTAATATCTGGACAGCACAAGGTAACAATCAGACAAATTATTTGTTGCTTTCAGTGTGGCAGGAAAAAGGTGAGTCTCTCCACAATAATGTTTCCATTTCTGGTGGAATTAGACAATAGACAATAGGTGCAGAAGTAGACCATACAGCCCTTTGAGCCTGCACTGCCATTCTGAGATAATGGCTGATCATCTGCTATCAATACTCGGTTCCTGCCTTGTCCCCATATCCCTTAATTGACAGTAGTTACTGGACATGCGCCTGATGGATGGATGGAGAGAGAGTTTACAGGTCAACAGTGGGACAGAGACCACAGGCTTCAAGGTTTTTGCCTTTTGTCAAACCTGAGAAAATCATTGAACTTCCTGCACTTTCCAAGATTTAGAAACGAGAACAGAACGGTCATCTTTGACAAAGGTCTCTGAATGATCCAACTGCAACAGTTTAGAGGGTGGGGTGGAGGAAGCAGACACACAATTTGTGGAAAATAGAATTAACAAGAAGTCATTCTTTAACTGATGTGCCAGTCCGTGGCTGGAAGTGTGCGGGTGTCAGGAACTGTAGAGGAGACTTGACCCAAATACAGAGAATCTAAAACTACGTCATGGGGATTGATGACTTTAATAATAAACTGCAAAATTACAATCTATGAGAGACCACTAAACAAGAGTGAGCTGACACTCAACACTGACATGGAAACAAGGTAATAACCATATATAACGATATGACAATTACAGCAGGGAAACAGGCCATCTTGGCCCTTCTAGTCCATGCAGAATGCTTACTCTCACCTAGTCCCACCAACCTGCACTCAGTCCATAACCCTCCATTCCTTTGCTGTCTATATACCTATCCAATTTTACTTTAAATGACAATACCGAACCTGCCTCTGCCACTTCTACTGGAAGCTCGTTCCAGACAGCTACCATTCTCTTAGTAAAGAAATACCCCGCGTGTTATCCCTAAACGTTTGCCCCTGAACTCTCAATTCATGTCCTCTTGTTTGAATCTCCCCACTCTCAATGGAAAAAGCCTATCCACGTCAACTCTATCTATCCCCCGCATAATCTTAAATACCTCTATCAAGTCACCCCTCAACCTTCTATGCTCCAAAGAATAAAGATCTAACTTGTTCAACCTTTCTCTGTAACTTAGGTGCTGAAACCCAGGTAACATTCCAGTAAATGCTCTCTGTACTCTCTCTATTTTGTTGACATTTTTCCTATAATTCGGTGACCAGAACTCTACACAATACTCCAAATTCAGCCTTACCAATGCCTTGTACAATTTTAACATTACATATACTCAATTAATAGATGATGAGGAGCAAATGTCTGTGGCTGGTGGGTTCATATGAAAGATCAAGTGTTATGGATGGGAGCTGGGTTTAAATAGGCTGCAGGTGATGAGTTGGATATGAGTGGCAGGTGACTGCTGTTATCTGGCTGGAGACTAAGTGGTTCCAGCTTGTGCAGGCCTGACAACAGGTGCTGGATACTGAAATAACATCAGAGTCACAGATGCAGGTCCACAGGAAAATGGTGATGTTGACTAATTTTTCCATGTAGGTTAGTGCTAGTTCACCAATAAGACAACAGCCTGTCAAAAAAAGCTGTGTCTTTTCACCATATTCCCATCTATTCATTACACATTATATCATGTCATACCATGCACACATTGTCCATTCTGGATTCAGCTCAGTGGGGAACATTAAGAAGAGGGACAGGCAGCCGTTTCTGAAATAGTCAATTCTAAGTGGTCAGGATACCTTGCAGCTTGTTGTATTTATTCCAGAGGAGGCCCAGGGTGAGGAGTACGAGTCCAATTCCTCCCTGAGGGAGCTCGACATGCGAGAACTGGGTGAGTTTTCACATCTCCTTCTATATCTCTCTGGGCTGACAGTGATGGGTGAAGTTCCCCTCCCACCACTTCCCCAGCTCTACTCTGGGAGCAGCATTTACAACAACAGGTAACATTGATGTTTTTAACCTGATGCTGGAAAGTCAAAGGAGAAGAACAATATTCTGAGTGGGCAGATGAGGCATGGTGGGTCAGGGGAGGGATATATGTTGAACTTTCAACTGTTGTCCAAGTGGCTTCAGTCTGTGCAGCAGGTTCAGAGTAATCTAATGAGGAAACAGCCAAGATTCCCAGGTGTCTGTATTGAATGTAGAAACAGTCACAGTGATCAGCTCAACTGAACACAACACATTGCTCTCTGTCTATTACAGAAGAGGCACTGCGGGAGCTGGTTGCTTCCCAGTACGAGGTTCACGAATCACTGAATGGAAATCTGGGTAAGAGTCTGAAATGAGACAATATCTTCAGGAAGAGGTTGGACACTCTGAAACCGTGGATTAACACAGCTAGTGGAGCTGAAGCATCATGGTTTCATGAACCGAGTTTGATCCTGAGCTCCAGTGGTCTCTGTGTGGGGTTTGAATCATTTCACTGATGGCCTGGAAGTCCTCCAGTCACTCCAGTTTCCTGCCACGTCTCAGGCATGTTCAGCTTGAAAGGTTAATTGTTCCTAGTGTGTGAGTGATTGACAGAATGGGGTTCTGGATAGTTTTACCCATTAACTCAGGGACAGGATGGTAGGTGAAGACATGGCATGGTTTTTCAGATATGCTGAACATAAAGAGGATGAAAGAGAAGTACAGGAGGACTCTAGATGAGGATATAGATTTAGGAAGCAAAGATCAGAAATGGCCCTAGAAAATTACAGGGTAAACAGAAAGTAGACAATGAATGGTCATAGGAGAGCTAGAATGGGCATGCGAAGCCCTTGGCAAGTAGGATTACGGATACCTGTGGTTTCCCACACGTACATGAAGAACAAGAGGATAACCAGAGAGAGTGTAGGACAGATCAGGTATAGAAGAAGAAAGATGTGCCTGGATTTGGAGGGTGCAAGGGAGATTCTTACTGACTGTTTAAAGTGAGAGGGTCCTTCATGAATGTGAGCACAGCATTGAACAAGCTGATTATGCTGTGTGAAGGAAGACAATGTGCTGAAAATTTTGATGAACTTGGTAAAACACCAGGGCCCCACATGATATACCCAGATTAATATAGAAAGCAAGGGAAGAATTTGCTGCATCATTGATGATGATCTTACTGGTCACAAGAATAGTAACTGAAGTTCAGACGGTGTCAAATGTTATATAGGAAAGGTAATAGGGATAAGCCTCGAAACTATAGACCAGTATGTCTTGTGTCAGTCTTGGGCAAACGATTGGAGAGGTTTCTAAGATACAGGATTTAAAGCATTTGCAGAAGCATTGTCTGATTGGGAATAGTCAACGTGACTTTATGTGGGCATGTTGTACCTCAGAGGCAAAGCACATTGGTGAAAGTAGAGCAGTGGACTGGTTTGGAATATACGGATCCGATACAGAGCTGGGCTGAGAAGTGATGGATGAAGTCAATCAGGACAGTGTCAGGTGATAGACTTTGGAATTGGAATGTTATATTCTGTTCAGTATCCCTCCTTATAAAAATGACATGAATGCTTTAGAGAGGCTCTAGAAGTGATCCTGCAGCAAGTACAGAACTCCGAATACTAATGTGGATCACCTCATATTGTATCTCATTTCATTGGCCAACTGATGAACAGCTACAGAAACATGGGAAGTTTGTTCAATTCCTCAAAAACGTTGGAGGTAATCTCAGTAAGTATTTGCTTGAAATTTGAATGAATGAAAATTGACAGTGATGTGAGGATTATGGAGGGATGTTTCGGACAATGGAGATCAGCATCATGACAGGACTGGAGTTTTCTGGAATGTACTTGATACTGGGGAATGGATCCAATCTAATGGATGGCACCGGGAGTTTATGGAGTGGCGTTCGTTGGCTGTTGGGTGATAGGGTTCTGGGTGCATGTTGTCTGAGCAATGAGCCCAGTGGAAATTTCACAGAAACATGGAGAGGGGACATTAATAAAGTTATCATTGGGACTGGGATATTTTCACTTCTGAAAGTTTTCAGTGTCTTTTGCATGTAACTGTTAGAGGAACTGAAGTCCTGTTCAATACAGTCCTCTTTCTCATTTACACATGGCCATGAAGCTCTGAGTCTGTGACAGACAATAGCAATGTCAAAAACTTGTGATGACTCAGATTATCAGCACCTGATATTTCGATTCGAAATCATGAGAAGAATTTGTAGTTTTCCTCATATGCCACAGCGGTGTTTAAAGTAGTCAGACAAACTGGAGGTATCTCCATAAATGTAGGTATCCAATTCATCGGTGAAAGAAACTGCAACTTCAAAAAAAACTCTAAATTGAATTGGTCAGACAGATAATATTATCTCTTATTTCAGAAACAAGTGATCAAAGATAAATTAAACAAACTTGCTGCTCCAGCTGAGTGATCCACTGACCTTCTGGTAAGTCGTGGACATTTGCAGTTCCTCAAACACTGGAGCTGAACATTTCATTTAAATATCTTCTGATGGATAAATGTGTGGGGAACTCAGCAAGTTATGGGCAAAGCAAATGGTTATTGGAGGGTGGAATAGGTAGGAACAGAACACTGAAGTTACAAGGAAGAATAAATGATTTCATTGCAATACAGATCTATTATGAGGGATTTTGCTGCATGGTTTCGATGTAATGCCTGACACGGTATTCCGTAACAGGGCGCATATGATAACGGCATGGGATATCAGCCCACAACAGATGCAATAGGCAATTCCACAATTCAGTCAGACAGGAGAGACAAATAATTTCCTGTGGAAATGCAGAGGGTGGAGCAGCATCTGTGTGAGGAAAGGAATTGTCTGTGTGTCAGTTCTTAAATACCTTTTCATTGTTGTGATCAGGCGTAATACAGAACTATGGGACTCGTAATACAGACCTGTCGTAATCCAGGACTGTGGGATTAATTACCAAGACCTGGTGTAATACAGGAATGTGTGACTTATTACTCAGTCCTAGTGTAACACAGAACTGTGGAACTCATTACACAGACCTGGTGTAATAGAGTACTTTAGGACTCAGTACACAGATCTTGTGTAATACAGAACAAAAATGCAATAGGAGGGTTAACTCATTTGTTTTGTCCCTGTTGCAGTTTAATTGACCCCATTCACATCAGAGAGGAGGACAGCTTAATGAATGCTGAAGCTCGGAACTACAACACTGTCTGTTCATCTACGTGTGCTGACAATAATGAATTGCTGATGATGCTTTAACCAGTGAAATTTCTGCTGCTCAGTTGGAATTCTCTGCTCATGGATCAGTGCGAGTCTGTGACTCCTAATCACCTCAGCTTTCTTCCTCACCTGTGTGCTTATATAATCTAAGTAAAGCAATTTGAAAATAATAAAAAATAGTGCATTAAACAATTATTCCCCATTTTTTCCCTAAGAATTCGTTGCTACTTTTGGCTCCTGTCATTGACGTTGACAGCTCTACCGGGGTAACCTGTGTCCGTTCTGCCCTGCTGCAGCTTTGGTCTCTCACTATGACGAGCACCATCAAAGTGCTGAAGGAACTCACAGGCCAGGCAGCATCTATGGAAAAGAGTACTGTTGACATTTCGGGCCAGGACCATTCGAAGTCTCCTTCCAAATGTCTGTAACGTCAACAGTAATCTTTTCCATAGTTTCTGCCTGATCTGTGAATTCCTCCAACCTTTGCCAGGCTAGTATCCCATAAGGAGCAGACTAAATTTATCACCCTCTGCAGCTTCTGTTGCAAGGGAGTGGCTGGGGTTGAACCTAAGTGCAGGTCACAGGCACAGAAGCACGCACATGAGGTGCTAGCACAGTCGTGAATGTGGAACAGATAACCAGGGGAGTCTTGACTTGAAGATGAGGCTATTATAGAATATCTAGAGAATGGTGCAGAGCCTAGAACTAACAGTCCTAAGGGATCAGGAAATGAGGTTAACACTCACTGGAATCGACCAATAAACTGGCCATCCATGGCTGTGATGCCAGAGTCCTTATCCTACAGTCTCAATTGGGAACCAGGTGTGCTGTAATTAAGTGAACTAGCAGAAAATGGGAATCAGCCGACGGGAATTAAAGCAAAATCAAGGAGATAGGAGTGAGAGGGAGGATTGCCAGATCAGACTATGACAGCTTCTTTCAGTCCTGTGCAGTAGTGCCCCACCCCCAGACCAGAGAGTGATGCAGCCTGTAAGAATGCTCTCTACAGTACATCTATAGAAATTTTTGATACTTTTTGTTTACATACCAAATCTCTTCAGACTTCTAATGAAGTACAGTTGATGTCTTGCCTTCTTTATAGCTGCATCAATATGTTGGGACCAGATTAGGTCCTCAGAGATCTTGACACCCACTACATTGAAACTGCTCACGCTGTCCATTCCTGATCCCTCTATGAGGATTGGTATGTGTTCCTTCATCTTGCCCTTCCTGAAGTCCACCATCAGCTCTTTTGTCTTGCTGATGCTGAGTGCAAGGTTGTTGCTGTGACAACACTCCTCTAGTTGGCATATATGTCCTCTTTTCTCCATCTGAGATTCTACCAACAATAATTGTATGATCAACAAATTTATAGATGGCAGTTGAGCTATGCCCAAGCACACAGTCATGTTTATATAAAGAGTAGAGCAGTGGGCTAAAAATACATCCCTGAGTTGCACAAGTGTTGATCATCATCAAGGAGGATATGTTACCACCAAACTGCACAGATTGTGGTCTTCCAGTCTGGAAGCTGAGGTTCCAATTGCAGTGGGAGGTACAGAGTTCCAGGTTCTATAACTTCTGGGAATGATGCTGTTCAATGCTAAGCTGTAGTCGATGAACAGCATCTTGACATAGTGTTTGTATTGTCCAGATGTTCTCAGGCCATGTGAAGAGCCATCGAGATTGCATCTGCCATTGACCTATTGTGGCGATAGGCAAATTGCAGTGTGTCCCGGTCCTCGCTGAGGCAGGAGTTCAGTCTAGTCATGATCAACCTCTCAAAGCATTTCATCACTGTAGATGTGAGTGCGATTTGGGCAATAATTATTAAAGCAGTCCACATTATTTTTCTTAGGCACTTGTATAATTGTTCCCTATTTGAAGCAAGTATGAACTTCATCCCGTAGCAGTGAGAGGTTGAAAATGTCTGTGAATACTCCTGCCAATTGGTTGGCACAAGTTTTTAGAGCCTCACCAGTTTCTCCATTGGACATTCTGTGTTGCGAGGGTTCACTCTATTTAAAGACAGCCTATCGTCGGCCTGCAAGACAGTGATCACAGGATCACTGGGTATACCAGGGCTGTATTCTTCCTTTCACAGTGGGCATAGAAGGTGTTGAGTTCATGTGGTAGTGAAGCATCACTGCCATTCACATTGTCGAGTTTCACTTTGTTGGAAGTAATGTCTTGCAAACCTTGCCGGAGTTGTCGTACATCCAATGTCGCCTCCAACCTGGTTTGAAATAGTCTCTTCATCCTTGAAATAGCCCTCTGCAAGTAATACTTGGTTTTCTGCTACAGACCTGCATTGCCAGCCTTGAATGCCACAGATGTTCAGCAATACTTTACAGGCACACACTCGTCCACACAGGTTTTAATGAAGTTGGTAATAATGCAGCATGCTCATCGGGTTTTGTAGATGAATCCCTGAATACTGTCCAGTCCCCCGATTCAAAGCAGTCCTGTAAGCGTTCTTGTGATTCCCTTGTCCATACATTCTTGGTACTCACTGCTGGCGCTGCAGTCATCAGTCTCTGTCGATACTCAGGCAGTGGAAGGACAGCCAGGTAATCAGACTTCCCAAAGTGTGGGCGTGGAATAGTACAGCTGGTATTATTGATGGTGGTGTAACAATAGTCCAGTGTGTTGTTTCCTCTGGTATTGCAAGTGATCTGTTAATCGTAAGTGCTTAGTGATTTTTTTTCAAGACTGATGTTAGTGTGCACTGTTCTGTGCATCTTGACCCAATGCTCAGACCATCTAAAGCCTGATTGACATTGGCCTGAGGTGGAATGTATACCGCTACCAAAATGACCCTGATATCTCCCGTGATAGGTGAAATGGACGGCACTTCACTGCAAGATGTTCAAGGCCTTGTAAGCATAGTGGGGAAGGCACTGATATATTTCTGCACCAAGAATAGTTGATCATGAGGCATACTCCTCCACGTCTGCTTTTGAGAGACTCAATAGGTCTGTTCAGACGGTGGACGGTAAACCCGTTGATCGGAATCGCTGCATCCGATATGGAAGGGGTTAACCAGCACACCGTGAAACAAAGGACACACTCGGTCCTAAAGTCCCTCTGAGTGATTTAATGGAAGCTCTGATTGATGTTTAACAATGCCTTTATATAAAGGAGGGAACTGACTTGAGAATGAGTGTTTGGTGAATGTCTCAATGAAACGTTTTACATCAGTGGATCATCACATTGTTTTCCATGAGAAAACATTTTCTCAGAAAATAACGACGGACACTGAGACAAGGACGTCATTTAAAGAGTTGATTGAATGTCTGACCATGGTTGGATTTTAAGAAGAGTGGGGATGTGCTTTTAACTGAACGTTATCTCCACGTTCTGTGAGACCGTTGTCTGAATGAGGCTTTCCAGACATCTGCAATGGTCCTTCCAAATCTGGTTCTGCAAACATTCCACCATGTTCTTCCACTTTGTTCGTTGTCTGTTTCTTCTCGCAATCTGTCTTGCAACTTTTTAACTCCCACACTCTCTGTAGAAAATGACTGCCCATTTTATGGGCTAAAATGTTAACAACACAGGATGATATGACATTCTCCTTGACTTCTCAGCTCCAAGCATGCTCAGTAATTCATGTAAGAGGCAGCTTTCAAAATCCTGTCCCTGACCACTGTGCTTTCTTCTCGAGAGGTCAGAATGAATAAAGTATTTCTCCAATAACACTATTGCAACTGTGGATGCTTTCTGAACATTTGAGGGAAAGACTGGAGTGTATCGGGTGTGGTGATCAGTAATGGCTAAGACTTCTGCTGTGCTACTTGACTGGGGCTCTGTGCAAGGAAAATGCGTACACACTAGATCAAGTGGTCCCATGCTTTGTAGGTGAGTAAAAGGAGAATATCGTTTAGGTAGCATCTTTCTCTGAATAAATTGAATGACATTTATAGTGCTCTTCAAATTCAAGCACCACTTCTGGTCATTAGATATGTTCTTGGACTAATCTGTAAGTGGTTTAAATCCCTGATGATCTGAGTCATCATGGAATGACTGCAGCTTGATCTTCCTGTACTTCTCAAGCAAAACAAACTGAGAATGTTGAGTTCTGCTTGGATGTCCAGTAACCCTGTATAAGACTGTTCGTCAATTAGATTTCACCATTCTCTGATAAGGTAAGCTAAAGTAGGATGCCTTGTCTTCTCAATGTTTGAAATATCTCCCATAAAAATCGCTGACCAAATTGCACCTATACAAGTCTTTTGCTGAGTGACTGACAATTCAGCAGGGGTCAAGGCAGGTAACAGTTTTATATTCAGCATAGTCAGGATGCAATATGCTTGAGGAATTGCATAGTAGAAGTGCCCAGAAGATCAACAGCTCTATTGGCCCATAGTCTTTGTCTGTTTGTCCAGCTAATGAAATCTGGAACATTTCTTTAACACCTGAGGGAGGAACGTCCTCCCACTCTTGGTCAGTTACTGTCATCTGATTAGAGCTCCATGATAATATATCCATATAAATGTTCTGAAATTAAGGCTAAGATAATAGAGAGACAACACTGCCAGCCAATGAAGACCTGTGGGATCCAGTTTTGCAGAGGTCAAAATATAGGTTGTTGACAGTTCTCATCTCGAACTTGGCACCATCTTGTTTAGTTTGTCGACCATGCCCATTTCAATGCCAGTAATGACCATTTGTGAGCAGGGTAGTTTCATTTGAACGGTAACAATCTTTGGTTAATGAAAGCAAGAGGACTCAGGCCTTCACCTTGATCTTGATATAAAATGTCAGCTGGTTTCAATGATCTCCATTATTTCCTCCTCATTCAAAACGGATGGTTGGGAATGTGTTCTGTTTTTTGGTTGGATTAGCCAGAATCTGCTGCAGAAACAGAAGCCATTTGTGTTCGACACATCTCTCTTTCCAGCCCCACCTGCCTTCATCTTCCCAATCAAAACGTTGTTCTAATCCTTTGTCTTGCCCCTTATAAATGACGATGTCACCCCCTGTTGAAGAAGCTGTTCCCATAGTAGAGCCAGGATAGTGGTGGAAGGGGAACCTCGCCCATCACTGTCAGCAGGCGAGTCAGATGCCAAACTTGCCAATTTTTTGGTTGAATCCAGAAGATGGAAATGTTCCAATAAAATCCTCTATTGGAACTTTCATTTACTTCTAGGAGAGGGAATACCTATTGACCCAGAGTCTGACCTAGAACCTACAACGAGTATATAACTCTGCAAAGGAGAAGGAATAAAGGAAAGAAACAAGCTGAAGATAAGTCAGACAATAGGATGGTTTTGGTGGAAAGACATGAAGAGAAATTATAAAAGTGAAACCAGACAAATGCATTCAACACTGTACAGACTCTGAAGGTATAGAAATTGAAATGTGGCATGACTTACCTTATGCAAATTTCCTAAGAGGAATTAATTAAGAGATATCAGAACCCCTCAGACTCGACCTGGGTTTAACGGGAATGCAGTGGACCCCCAAAGGTGCTATTAGACAGCGAAGGGGTAACAGATTCTAATATAATTGAGGGTGAAGCCAAGTCTAATCAGAGGGCAGGGGGAACTGAGTTGCAGTAAGGAACAGATAGGATACAGGATGAAACATCTCAAAGTAAGCATGAAAAGTCAGTAGAAATGATTCAGACTAATGAAATAGTGACTGAGTATCAAATATTAAAGGAAGATGAAAGTGAAGTTGAGATTAGAAGGTCTCAGAGTTAAGAAACTGCCAGATAGGCTGGCATGTGTCACATCTGGAAATTAGAGTGTTGAGTGAATGTCAATAGTGAATTAAGTTACTTCCATTTACAAATGGATTGGATGTCTTGTAATCACTTCATTCATTTGCTTGTTGTGAGCCGTATGCCTGAATACTATTAGGACATCAAGACGAACATAATTGTTATTGCTACTGGGTATAAGTGTTTTGTTATTATTAATGTTTACAGATTTTCAAAGGTTTACAAAGCCATGAATACGTGCCTATTTTGGTGGGGGGAGAATGTAATATCCTGGTTAAAATCATGTTTTTTTTATACATTTATGCTGTAGAGCATCTCATTTTTGCAAATTTCCTCAAAATGCAAATCTATTAAAAATGTTCCTTTAATTACATTATAGATTTGATAATATACATTTTCAATTGAGTATGTAATTTTGCCGTTTAACATAAAAATACAGTTGCTTAATATACTTGACTTGCTGAATTAACCAACAGGATTTGTCTTGTTAGCATTTTGGTCAATAGGATGCCTGGTAGCCTTTTTTTACATAGAGCGCAGGGTCAAAAAAGTTACAAGAAAAATAGGGAGAAGAAACAGATAATGAATGAAATGGAAGAACATAGGGGAACTCTCGCAGAAACAAATTTGGAAGGACCATTACAAATGTCCAGAAAGCCTCATGCAGGCTATTGCCTCATAAAGAATGTGCAGATAGCTTTCAATTAAAAAGCTAGCACCCAATGATTGTAGAAAAGTCACGAGGAGACGGTTCAACATCTTTCCTTGGATGTTGTAAGAATGTATTTACTTTTGTGTTTGATTGGACTGGTTCTTCAGTGCAGAACCATTTCAGTAATGTGTGTAAATGAAGTGAAGCAAACTAGACTGATCAAATGGGAATGAGCTTCAATGATTACATGCACACTGTAGACTGATAGATGTGTTGGATTCTTTTCTTCAGTTTGTTTGTTACAGCTTAAGATGTGTTATCAATACAATTTAAATCTAAGTTTAGAATGGTGTGAACTAAATTATTGCTTTCATTAAATTTGCATGTGTGCCTGTCAGTATTCAGACAACTCATTGCCTTAGCCTCCCTTAGAAGAAATATTAGATCTTTTATTCTGGATACCCAAGACATATCCATCCATGACTCAAGTATTTACTGGTAATTGTCTTTTCATCATTAATCCCTTGCATTGTTGAGTTATATCACTGTTAGTTTGTATTCACAGTAACAGCTGACTCATTATGAGCTGACAGTGAGAGGGTTACACTTTAATGTGTTACGTACCTGTAATGGGTTAAAAAGGACCAGCAGAAATGGAGCACATCTGGAGTCTGAGTCTTCCCCTTCCCCTTTGTAACATGACAGCCCCCTGATCCCTCGGCTATTTCCGATTCTTAGCCACCGTTTCAAAGTGGAGCAAATACATATCTATTTTGGCTTCATCAAATAGCTGTACTAACTAAATGTCTTGACTGATATTAAGCAGTATCACCAGCTCATAACCACTACCTGGCGCTTGACCCTGTCGCTGCCATTTCTCTCTCTCAATTACTCTCTGTTTTTCTGCCTCCTCAGCCTCAAGCCATTTTAATTGAAACTCCTGGTCACATTTCATTTCTGTTACCTGAAGCTGAATCTCAGCCTCAGTAAGTACTTTACCTTCAGCAATCATTTCCAACACATCCTCTTCAAATGTTCCCCTGGATACATAATGTTGTGCCATTAATGTCTGCATCTCAACCCTCTTCATTCTAGTAGTCACCTTAACTTTTAACTTGTGAGCAGTTCCCAACAGCACATTCCTCTTAGCATCATCCAATATCTCAGGGGTTGGTTCTGCCACAAACTTATTAACCTCACACTCCATTTCTACTGATATTCCACTCTTCAAATTAAAATGGATCTTCTCCAATCACGTCAACTATTCAATCAAGCCCCCAACAATTTTTAATGGCTCCCACAAATTGTTCAGATCCTGGACGCAGGCCCCAATTTGTTAACAGGTACAGATGGCCAGCTACAGTCTTTGGCAATGGGCCAACACAATTCACTATGACCCTAGAAACAGATTCACCAAAACCAGATATTGGTTTAACTGGTGCTACTTGAAAAGCCTGATAAGGTTTCCCCACCACTTGGTAGGTGCGGCAGGTCCTGCAAAAATTCAGAACATCCTTTCATAAGTTAGGCCAGTAGAATTCCTTCATAATCTTGTTGACTGTCTTTCTCACTCCAAATTCTACACCTAAAGGCACACTATGAGCCATGTTTAAAATCTCTGCCCTGGACCACAAATCGATGTTCAATGGCACAATCCTCACTTGCAGGCACAATAGGTGGTCTCCACTTCCTCATTAGCACCCCATATTAAGACAATATCCTACTGACTCTCTCTGAATTAGCACACACACTCTCTCTCTCTTTATAAAGGAACAGGCCACATTTAATAATCCTTCAGATCTCATCACACCTGTCTGCTTTTAGGAAAAAAAAATGATTAAGGAGCAAATTTTTAATCAAAAAAATCGATTATATAGCTTGAAACAATACATGTGTAATTATCAGGTAACATAGCAAAACATATACAAACTTGAACTTAACATCTAGACAAACAGTCTGCTATAATGTTGTCAGTACCTTTCACGTGTCTTATTTCCATGTCATATTCTTGCAAGATCAGACTCCACTTAAGTAACTTTCTATTCTTATCCTTCATTTTACTCAGAAACACTAATTGATTATGGTCAGTGTAAACCACAAGTGGCTTCTGTGCAGGACATATATAGACATCAAAATGTTGTATTGCTAAAATGAATGATAACAAATACTTTTCAACAGTGGAGTAATTTTTCTGGTGTGCATTACATTTCTTTGAGAAAGTAGCTACTGGATGTTCAATGTCATCATCATCTGTTTGCAACAATACTGCCCTGGCAGCTTCATCACTAGCATTGACTGCAATAGAAAATGCTTTATTAAAATCTGGGGCTTTGAGCACAGGATGGTTTTCAGGCATACAAATGCCTCCTGGCAAAGGTGACTCCATACTAATCTTTCACTGTTCCCTGGCTGTTTTGTTAGGGGGAGAACGATGTCCGCGAAGTTTTTACAAAACTTATGGTAATACCAACCATTCCTAAAAACCTTCTTAACGCTTTCTTGCCCGTCAGAATGGGAACCTCAGAAAGAGCCTGAACCTTGGCCTGCACAGGAGCCAGTTGACCCTGGCCTACCACATAGCCAAGATACATGACAGTGGCATGGCCAAATTAACTTTTAGTGAGGTTTACAGTAATATTCGTCTTGGACAGCATATCAAACATTTTCTCTACTGCTGAGATATGCCCTTCCCCTGTGTCATTCCATACAACCAAATCATCAATATAAGCCCCTGTATTTTCCAAAACCCAAATCACTGAATTTATCATCCTTTGGAACATCCCTGGAGCATTTTTCATCCCAATGGGTAAACATTCTATTCGTACAGTCCAGATGGGGTCACAAATGTAGAGATTTCTTTAGCCCTTTCATTCAAAGGAACACACCAGTATCCTTTTAACAGGTCAATCTTTGTAAGGTGATTAGCCTTCCCCACTTTATCAATACAGTCATCCACTGTCAGAATAGGATAAGCAACTGTTTTGGTTATTGCATTAAATTCCTGTAGTCAGTACAGAATCTCATGCTTTCATCCAGCTTAGGAACAATAACACATGGCAATGCCCATTTGAGATGGACTAATAATGTTCACTGTCGGCATGTATCCAGTCTCTTGTTCGGCCATTTTATTTTTGTCTTGGTTCATTCAGTAAGGGTGCTGCTTAATTGGATCAACTTTATCCACAATTACGTCATACACAGCAACTGTGCACTGTTTAGGCATGTCAGAGAATAAATCTTTATACTTGCTAATCAAGCCCTTCAATTACTTTTGCTGCTCAGGCTCCAAATGATGGATTTTACTGTCAATGTTGTCCAAAACAATAGACTTTTTGAGCCTTGTAGAGACTACACTTAGCTTGTTAAAATTAACTGGTATTTCAGTACCAGGCTCCACGAATTTACCAGTTGTCCTCTTCAACAGACACCCCATACCAATAAAAAAGGCATTCTCAGAAAGATTAAAATTGCTGGGAAAATATCCTCTCAAGGAGAGATCCTGTAGGAGTTAGACATAGGTCTGATAATTTGAGGGAGAGGTGTCTGGATCAGGAAGCATATTGATCTGGCTGGGCCATCCAAGGCACTGACAGTGCAAAGAAACTTCACCTTCTTTCAAGAGTAGACAGATTAGTTGTAAATCAAACAATGAGCTTTTAACCTCTTTCAAACACCTCCTACCTACACCTTCATTAGATTTGTCATCTCTGTCATTTCATTAACATATCTTCTTTCTCACTGTTGTTTCCTCCAGGCTCAATGTCCCCAATACTTCCCCTCCCAACTTCCAGTTCCCAGCTTCTAAATATTGATACAACAAAGCTTCAGCCATTATCTAAACCACCATTTGAACTCTACGTGACAGTGTGGGGAGCCGGAGAGCTTGGGCTGCGAGGTTTCCAGAGCAGCTGAAATTGGTTAACAGACTTGTGAATTCCCAGAGTTTTCAGTTTGATCCTGTTAGTTTTATATTGACTGGCATGTGTTTTCCACCTTCTGTGATTATTTCTGCAGACCCCCGACGAAACCTTCTGAGAATGTTACATCTCACAGTATCACACTGTCAAACTATCGATGTTTTGTTTGAACTCTTGTTCATAAACCCTGATCACTGTATCCATTTGCGAGTCTCTCGTTCCTTCACACTTGTCTTGCATTCTACTATTTTAAGCCACAGCTCCCTCCCCTACAGCCTGGACCCACCACATCTCCACTCATCTTAAAATCCAACTACGATCAAACATTCAATCAGATCTCTGATTGGCGTCCTTGTCTCAGCGTCCATCGGTACTTTCTATGAGAACCACAGGAAGTTTTCTGATGTGAAAAAAGTGTTGATCTTCTGATTTCAATCACTTTGTCGAGATTTTAATTCTCGAGTCAGTTCCCTCCTTATTCCATCATTAAACATCAACAAGAGTTTCCATTAAATCACCCTCAGCACCAACAAAAATGCTTCAGCATCTTAGTGTGAGTGGACAGCGAAAGCCGATGGGTATTTTAGACAATAGGGATAAATAAACATTGCTTATTAACAAGAGAAAATCTGCAGATGGGAAACGATGATCTAGGGTATTGAATCAGAGGGACATTTGGACCGTGTGTGTCCTTTGTTTCACAGTGTCCTGGTTAACCCCTTACGTACTGGATGAAGTGATTCTGATCGACAGTTTTGTAAGGAGCGTAGGAAGGGAACCCACGTGCAGGACACAGGCATGGAGATTGCCTTGGGACATTTGCGCAGATGTGAATATTGAACAGCAAATGGGAAGAATCTTGAAGCGGAGCTCTGATATGGAGTCTTGACACAGAGATGGGGTTTTCAGGGAATATCTTGAAACTGGAGCTGAACTTAGAACTAACGGTTCTCAGCAGTCGTGAACCAAAGTTATCACACTGGAATAGACCAACAAACTGGCGACCAGTGGTTGTGATGCAAGGTTCTTATACTGCAGTTCTTGACGGAGACCAAGTGGGCTGTCATCAAGCAAATTAGCAGTAAATTGGAAATTAACGATTGGAATCAAGGCATAATCAAAGGAGATTAGGGGCAAGATAGGGGGTTAACAATTGTGACCACGACAGTACTCCTCTTCAACTGGGGCCTCCAGGTGATCCACCAGACTAGTCTGGATGGACCCGATGGAAACCACGGATGAGCGAAGGTTCCAAAGTGAAGGTGTGGGGAATCCAGGAACATTCTTGTGGATGGTGTCCTTTCCAATCGACTAGGTATTGGAGGCCCCTGCTTCGGTGGCGCACATCCAGTAATCGCCGGACGGTGTGCACTGGGTGGCTGTCAATGCCCCGGGTGAGTGGAAAGGGTGTGGCAGGCGGGCATAAAGGGCTGACAGATACCGGCTTCACTTGGGAAACATGAAATGTTGGACGGATGTGCATAGGTTTGGCTAGATTGAGTCGGACCACTGAGGGGTTGATAATACTCTCAATCTCGAATGGTCCCAGGAAACGAGGGGTGAGTTTCCTGGGCTCGTTCTTGAGGGAGGATGTATTTGGAAGAGTGCCAAGACTTCTGCCCAGTCCGATAATCAGCTGCAGGAATCCGATGACAATTGGCAATCCTCTGTTTGCGATTGGCTGAATGGAGCAGGGCCGCATGTGTGTCTTTCCAGATCTTGTGGCACCGGCAGAGATGGGCCTGAACAGAAGGTACAGCAATATCGTCTTCATGAGTAGAGAACAGAGTGGGTTGGTAACCGAGGGAACATTCAAAGGGAGATATTCCAGTGGTGGTGCTGACCAAGGAGTTGTGGGTGTACTCTACACAAGACAGGTGAATGCTCCAGGCAAACGGTTTGTTGGCGGTTACGCAGCACAATGTTGCTTCCAAATCCTGGTTAGCCCGTTCTGTTTGACTGTTTGTCTACAGATGAAAGCTGGGTGACAGATTTACTGAGGCTCCAAGGGTTTGACAGAAAATCTCCAAACTTGAGAGATGAATTGGGGGCCCCGGTCAGAAAGAATATTTGAGGGGTTCCCATGATGAATCCGATGAAGGCAGAAGACGTGATGGATGAGAAGGTCGGCTGTTTCACGGGCTGTAGGGAGTTTTGGAAGGGCAACAAAGTGTACAGCTTTGGAGGAATGATCCACCACGGTGAGGATGGTAGTGTTCCCCTGTGAAGGAGTTAGTCCCATAACGAAGTTGGGCGGCGTTTCCACGGGCACAAACAGAACAGGCAGAGACAAAGGAATGGGTGTCAGTGTCCATGGAGAGTCACCAGATATGTCTCTTCAGGATGGACAGAGTCCGATCAGTCCCGGGAGGGCAGGTGACACGAGATGTGTGCCCCCACTGGAGAACCTGAGATTGGATGGAGTTGGGCACAAAGAGGCGATTGGAGGTTCCGTTGCCTGGGTCTGGCTGAGTCCATTGAGCCTCTTTGACTATGGCCGTCGATCTCTCAAGTGAGGGCACCCACTACATAGGATGGCGGAAGGTTGGTCTCGGGGTTGGCAAGGCCTTCCTTGGAAACTTATTGATGGGAGAGGGCATCGGGCTTCCTGTACTGGGACCTCGGAGGACAGGTGAGTGTAAATCTGAACCGACCAAAATAAACGCCCATTGGGCCTGGCAGGAATTCAGGCTTTTGGTGATTTGGATATATGCAAGGTACTTTTGATTGCTCCAGACAATAAATGGATGTTCCACTCCCTCCAGTCAGTGCCTGCGCTCCTCCAAAGCAAATTTGACCGCCAGTAACTCCTGGTTCCCTAAATCACATTTTCGCTCGGTGCGGGACAGCCGGCGAGAGAAGAAGGCACTGGGATGAAATTTCAGATAATGGCCTGAACGTTGGGAGAGGACAGCTCCCTCTCTAGACTTGGAGATGTCGACCTCCACAATGAATTGACAAGAGAGGTACAGTTGGACAAGGATGGGAGTGGACATGAAGCGCCTCCTTGGCTCTGAGAACACTGAGTCAGCTTTGGAGTCCCAATCAAAAGGGGTTGTAGATGAGGTGAGTTTGGTAATGGGTGCCACCACCCAACTATAATCCCTGATGAACAAGCCATAGAAGTTCTCCAGAGATCGCTGGAGTTGCTTACATATCATAGATCTTGGCTACTCCGCTTCCCCCCCCCCCCCCCCCAGATCTTCGCGGGATCCTCTCTCAGATCTCCGCTCTCAATGATGTACCCTAAGAAGCTGACTGAGTGAACATAGAACTCACACTACTCAGTTTTAATGAATAATTTGATCTCCCAAGGCCTCTGTAGAATCTGACGGACGTGATGTGTGTGTTCCTGGAAACTGCTGGAGAAGATTAGGATGTCATCCAGATAAACAGACGTAAAACAGTTAATAAAGTCTCTTGGGACATTGTTAATCAGGGCTTGGAAGATGGTGGGAACAATGGTGAGGCCGAATGGCATGACCATGTATTCAAAGTGGCCTGGAGGTGTATTGAATGATGTTTTCCACTCGTCTCCCTCCCCTATTCTGACCAGATGGTAGACGATTCAAAGATCCAACTTGGAGAATGTGGTGGTTCCATGACGTGGTTCAAAAGGAGAGTTTATAAGGAGCAGTCAATACTTGTTCTTTATGGTTATATGAATCAGGACTCGTTAGTCGATGTAGGGGCGCAGTGAGCCATCCTTCTTCCCCAAAGAAGAAACCTGCACCAGCAGGGGAGGATGAGTGCCGGATAAAGCCCGCCATGAGAGATTCATTTAAGTACGCCTCCACTGTCTCCCTTTCCGGCTGGGACAATTTCTGCAGCTGATTGGTTGGTAGAGGGGCCCGGGGGCAAAGGTCGATTGCACAATCATAAGGGTGGTGTGACGACAGGGATAGGGCCCATTGTTTGCTGAACACTTCTCCCAGATCGTGGTACTCTGCTGGAGCCTTTGATAAGTTGGGGGATTCAGCAGCAGACGAGGTTGCGGTCACTTTCACAGGGGAGAGTGTCGATTATAGACAAGTGAAGTGACTGAGATACCCAAGAACTATAGGAGCTTGAGGGGATGCAATTAAGTTAAATTGTACCTGCTCCCCATGGTTCCTGGAGAGAATTAGAGACAAGTGTGGTGTGCAGTGTGTGTCCTGGGCCAGAAGTCTGCTTTCCAGTGCCTGGGACTGCAGAGGGGCACTCAGCAGCTCCCGAGGAATTCCAGCTTGGGAAGTTATGTCTTCATCCAGAAGACTGCCTTCTGCACTGGAGTCCACTAGAGCTGACAGAGGCAGAGATTGTTGTAACATAAAGTTGGTAGGATTTGCATCTGGATTCTGGGAACAGAAGTGAAAGTTGTCTGGCTCACCTTTCTACTGGTGAGACTTCCTTCTTTGGCCGAAGGGGACAGGTAGCTCAAAAATGGCCAGACTGACCACAATAGAGATAGTCCTCTGTTCTTTATCTCCGGAGTCCCTCTGTGGGAGAAAGGTGGTTCCATCCTAGCTACACTGGTCCCTCTCCCAGGGTGGTGGAAACGACAGGAAAGTGAGCTATTCTAGGAGCAGGAGGAAGAGAGAGGCTAGGGCAGGGAGAAGATGGTAAAACATGGTGTAGGGTGACCAATGGTGTAGGATAACCGGTCTTCTCTCTCTGACATTATCAGAGTTGTTTGTCAGCCTGGTGGCTAGGGAGATCAATGAATCCAGGCTGTTTAGTGTCATCCCTAACTGCCAACCTGTCCTTTACCATGTCACAGACGCCTTGCCAAAATACCTCATGGAGTGCATCATCATTCCACCCCAAATCAGCCGCTATCATCCGAAACTCCACCGAGTATTCGGCAACACTGCGTGAGCCCTGATGGAGGGTCAGTATACACTTAGTGTCATCTTTAGCGTGGTCGGGATGGTCAAGTTCTTCCTCATTTCTGAGGTGAATGTAGGGAACGAAGAGCAGGTCTCTTGCTGATTATCCCAAATTGCCCTGGCTCACACTAAGGCACTTCCTCGCAACAACTTCATGATGTAAGCTATCTTTGATCTGTCTATGGCATACGTGGATGACTGCTACTCGAACACCAAGGAGCATTACAGCAGAAACCCCGGCACTTCCCCAGATCCCCAGTGTAGGGTTGTGGTTCAGGTACGTGCGACTCTGTTAGTGGTCATGTTGTCGACACATAGGGCCACTACAGGCCGTTCGGGCTGGTCAGAGAGTGTTCCCGAAGTGGACGGGGTAAGATGAGCAGATACTCGGTCGAACTGTTCAATGACCTTTTAAAAATTAACTGACAGGGAACAAAGGTTCTCCATGACATCCCGGAGCAGCTGATCGTGCAGGCCCGGTAGGGAGCCCTGGTTCGTGAGGGCTTGTTGCAGGGGATTGGTGTGCACTGGGTTCATTGAACCCAAGTACAGGACACAGGCACAGAGACTGAGTTGGGATGCTGGCACAGACATGAACGTTGGACAGCAAACAGGAAGAATCTTGACACAGATCTCTGATATGGAGTCTTGACGTGGAAACAGGGTTTTCATAGTATAATTTGAAACTGGAGCTGAACTTAGAACTAACAGTTCTATGTAGTTGAGGAACAAAATTATCATACGGGAATAGATCAATGAACTGGCAACCAGTGGTTGTGACGCCAGAGTTCTGATACTGCAGTTCTTTATGGAGACCAGGTATGTGTCATCAAGCGAATTATCAGTAAAAGGGAAATTGATGATTGGAATCAAAGCATAATCAAAGGAGATTAGAGGCAAGATAGGGGATTAATAATGGGGACAATGACAGATGGGTTTAACTTACACCATTTGGATGGATCTACTGAGTCTCTCAAAACCAGAGGTGGAGGTGTATGCGTCATGATCAATTCTTCTTGGTGCACAAATATACTAATTCTGCTCACCAGACCTGAACACCTCACAGATAAGTGCTGTCCATTTTACTTACCATGAGAAATATCTGTGATCATTTTGGTAGCAGTATACATTCCACCTCAGATCAATGTCAATCAGGCTTTAGATGAACATGCGTGAAACAGTGCACCCTAACACCTTCACCATCGTTTTGTGGGATTTTAACCAGGCCAGTCTGAAAAACTCACTAAGTAGTTACCATCAGAAGATCACTTACGATCCCAGAGGAAACAACACACTGGACTATTGTTATACTAGCATCAAGAATGCTTATCATGCTATTTCATGTCCTCACTTCGGGAAGTCTGATCACTTGGCTGTCCGTCTACTCCCTGAGTATAGGCAGAGACTAAAGGCTGCAGTACCAGCAGGGAGGACCAAGAAGGTATGGACAGGGGGTGCACAAGAACAATTACAGGACTACTTTGAATCAGTGGACTGCACTGTATTCAGGGTTTCATCTACGAATCACAATGAGCATGCAGTAGTTTTTACCAACTTCATTAAAACCTGTGTGGATGAGTGTGTGCCTCAGAATACTTGCCATACATTCCCAAACCAAAAGCTGTGGATTAACCAAAAGGTTCGTCATCTGCTGAAGGCTACATCTGTGGTATTGAGGGCTGGCGACACAGGTCTGTACCAGAAAACCAGGTACGACTTGCAGAGGACTATTTCAAGAGTGAAGAGATGATTTTGAACCAGGTTAGAGGGGACATCGGATGTACAACAACTCTGGCTGGGTTTGCAAGAGATAACTTCCTACAAAGCAAACCCCAATAACATGAATGGCAGTGATGCTTCACAGCCAGATGAACTCAACCTCTTCTATGACGGCTTTGAAAGGGAGAATATAACTACAGCTGTGAAGTTCCCTGCTGCCCCAGATGACCCTGTGATCTCTGTCTTGGAGGCCGATGTTAGGCTGTCTTTAAAGGAAATGAATCCTCACATGGCGGAAGGTCCCGCCAGAGTACTGGGTAAAGCTTTGAATACCTGTGCCAACCAACTGCTGGGCGATTTCACGGACATTTTCAACCTCTCAGCTCCCATTTGATTTAAAAAGGGAACAATTATACATCTAAGAAGAAGAATATGAACTGCTTTAATGAATATCATCCAGTCGTACTCACATCTACAGTGATGAAATGCTTTGAAAGTTTGGTCATGTCTAGACTGAATTCCTGTCTCAGCAACGACTGGGACACACTGCACATTATCTATCGCCAAAATAGCTGAATGGCAGATGCAATCTCAATGGCTCTCCACATGGCTTTAGACCACCTGCACAACACAGACACCCATGTCAGGATGCAGTTCATCGACTATAGCTCAGCATTTAACACCAGCATTCCCAGAAGTTATAGAACCTGGGCCTCTGTACCTCACTCTGCAATTGGATCCTTGACTTCCTAACTGGAAGACCAAAACCTGTACTGGTTGTTGATAATATATGCACCTCATTGACGATCAACACTGGTGCACCTCAGAGGTGTGTGCTTAGCCCACTGCTCTACTCTCTCTATACTCATAACTGTGTGTCCAGGCATAGCTCAAATACCACCTATAAATATGCTGATCATACAACCATTATGATACAGAAGCCTGAAGACACACACTCAGCAATTCAATAGCTTCTTCCCCTCTGCCATCCAAATCCTGAATGGATATTGAACCCATGAAGGCCACCTCATTTAAAAAAAATACAGATATCATTTCTGTTTTTGGTCGATTTGTAATCAATTCAATATACCGTCATTGATTGTCTTAATTATTTATTTTTCTTCTTCTATATTATGTACAGCATTGGACTGTTGCTACTATGTTCACAAATTCCGATCGACTTCCGGTTCCTGTGATGGAGTAGGTTGCACTAACTACGTGCTCCGAAATTATTTGCTGACTTTGCTGTTTAAACCTATCTCGGTGAGAGTACCATGAGTAGGAAGCTGTCAAAAAGAGAGACTACTTTATAGACTTTGACTGAAATGATTCAACAAATGTCAGAGAAACTCGAAAAATTGGATAAACTGGATGACTTGGAATCTAGGTTTGATTTGTTATAGAATTCCTTCGACCTGGTTAAATCTGAACTGAAAACGCTTAATCGGAAGCCTGGAAGTATACAGCAGACTGTGAATGACCACGAAATTCGTATTAAGCTACACGAAGAATCTCTGCCGATGTTGCAGAAGAATATCGAAGGTTTCAAGAGAATTTCTAAGGAACAACTTAAAAAATACGACGCATTACTGAAGAAACTTACAGATTTGGAGACCGGGAACTGATGATGCAATATCAGAACTCTTGGACTTCTTCAAAAACTGGAGGGTAGTCAACCTATCGATTTTTGTGCTCAAATGCTGAAAGATTTCTTTCCTGATATATTATCGGAACTACCAAAATTTGAGTGCGTTCACCGAGTTACCCTGCCTAATTGGGATATTGCCAAACCTCGCTCTATTATCATTCGCTTTTATGACTATCAGATAAAAGAACAGATCCTTCGTGAATCAAGGAAGAAACGTATATTACAATTTCGTGATCGACAGTTTCGGTTCGTTCAAGATTATCCACTGAAAGTTGTAAGAGCTAGACAGTCTTTTAAAGAGGTTATGTCTGATCTTTTTAAGCTTGGCTGTCGCATTTCTCTCAGAGATCCGTGTAAACTCAAGGTTACTACTTCTGATAATAAGGTTTCTTGGTTTACGAAGCCTGAAGAAACTAAGAAACTTTAACAAAGTTTAAATCCTTAAATTCAACTTTGAGTTGTTTTATGTTAATTGTTTTAATTTCAGGTGTTCAATCAAGTAATTGGTGTTTTGTTGATAACAAGGTTTCTTGGTTTTGCGAAGTCTTGATCACTTATTTGACTAAGTAACTGACGCCTTGTTATCTTTCAAACTATGCAAAATATGCAGGCAGACTGCATCCATTTTCTCTTTTGCTGTTTTTCGCAGCTCTTTTTAAACAATACGTTATATTCGCTCAATGTAGGAAGCTATCTAAACCGCTTCCCTTTTAAATTATCTTCTATTTGTTTCTTTACTCTTTTTTTTGCAGCCGCGAGTATATGTTGTTTGACTTACTGATTTTCCATATTTGATTTTCCTTCTCTGTCTTTCCTTTTTTTTAACCGAGACTAATACTAAAATTTTCCCATGGATTTTTTTAATCGCAATTAGCAAACTTTTATTTTCTTTGATGTTTTTTGAACATATATATATGTGTTTGCAATCGTTTATTCAGCGCAGTCATACATATATATATTCCGGAGCCACCGGAGTTTTAGGTTGGGAATGTTAGAATTAGTCTTCAGCCTCCCTTGGCTGATTTCTCTCTTTGGGGGGAGGGAAGGTTCTTCTACAAAGCTGATTGAATGTTTTTACTGTTTTACTGATTCACTATCTGCATGTCTGTGATAACCTTTTATACATTACTAAAGTATACTTGATGGATTCTTTTATTAATATACTCAGTTTTAATGTGAAAGGTCTAAATAACCCTGTTAAATGAAATAAGATTTTCTCTTATATCCAGTAACTTAAAACTCATATAATCTTTCTCCAAGAAACCGATATTCGTAAAGATGATATTTCACGTTCTTTCAAAGGATGGAAGGGTATACATTTTCACTCACCCTCTCAATCTAGATCAAGAGGCGTCTCTATCCTGTTTGATCAGAATTTATCCTTTATTCAACATAATGTAATTTCTGATACAAATGGGCAGTTCGTTATTGTTTCGGGTAGTCTTGTGAATAAACTAATTGTATTTGTGAATGTATACGTTCTTTGAATGACTTTTCTCTTGTCTGCCTGATTTGAATCGGTATTCCTTAGTGATGGGTGGAGATTTTAATTTTTGGCTTGACCCTCTATTAGACCGCTCTTCAAGTAAAACCCCTGTCACTAGTAAATCAGTCTTACTTTTAAAATCTTTTTTTATTCAATGTGGTGTTCTTGACTTGTGGCGTTTTTTACACCCCCAAGAAAAGGAATATTCATATTTCTCTCAGGTTCCTCATATGTACTCTCGGATTGATTTTTTTTTATAGATAGAAACTTGCTTCCACTGTTATGATCCTGTGATTATAAGGAGATTGCTTTGTCTGATCATGCACCTGTGCTTCTGGCAGATTACCTGTTTACTCTGTACCAAATAGAATTTGATGTTTTAACTTACCATTTTTTTCTGATAAAAAATTTCTAAAGTTTTTTGGAAAACCATATTACTTTTTTATTTAAAGAAAATTTTAAAGGAGATACTGCTGGTAACATAGTGTGGGGTACTTTTAAAGCATATATTCATGGAGAAAGTATCTCTTACTCTACCTATATAAAGAAAAAACTGACAAAGAAAGGTCTGACCTAGCAGTGATATTGAAAGATCTTGATCAAAAGTATGCCCTATCTCTAGATCCAAGTACATATACTAAGTGTATTGAAATCCAATCCAAGTATAATCTTATGCTGACTTACCCAATCTTACATTCATGCGGATAGAACTGGTAGTTTATTAGCCAATCGCTTAAAATCTTTTACAGTTAATCATCAAATAACAGAAATTTTTAAAGATAATGGAACTAAGACATCCGACCATTCTGAAATTAACAACGTATTTAAAGACTTTTACCTTAAGTTGTATCAGTCTGACTCTTCTTCAGATGATACCTGTATGAATGCTTTTTCCAGTAATATCAACATTCCTATTTTGTCTGCTGATAGTCTAACACAGTTAGATCAGCCTATTTCCAATGAATAAGCGGCTGAGGCTATGCATGCTTTACATTTTGGCAAGACCCCAGGACCTGATGGCTTTCCTGGGGAATTTTATAAAACTTTCACTATGTTACTTACACCTTATGTATCCTCTGTTTTATCAGGGTCCTTTAAATCAGGTAAACTCCCTCAATCTTTTTATGAAGCTTTTATTTCTCTTATTCTTGAAAAAAATAAAAATCCAGCTGAATGTTCTTCATACAGACCTATTTCTTTATCAAATGTTAATGCAAAAACTTTAGCTAAAATCTTAGCTTGAAGACTTGAAAATATTCTACCATCTATTACATCAAATGACCAGACAGGATTTATTAAAAGTTGTTACTCACATTTTAATATACGTTGGTTATTGAATGTGATATGTTCACCTCCAGAAAAATATCAGAGTGTACATTATCCCTTGATGCATAAAAAGCCTTTGATAGGATTGAGTAGAATTATCTTTTTTAGACCTTAGAAAAGTTTAACTTAGGGCCTAATTTTATTCCTTGGGTTAAATTAATCTACTTGACTCCTACCGCTCAGGTTATTACTAACTCCCAAATTTCTAAGTCCTTTAAATTACAGCGAGGAATGAGAAAAGGATGTCCTCTTAGTCCTTTACTTTTTGCTTTAGCTATAGAACCTTAAGCAATAGCACTTCGAGAAGCTAAGGACATTTCTGGTATACTAAGGGAAGGTATGTCTCATAAAATTTCATTATACGCTGATGAATTTTACTTTTTATCTCTAACACTGGAACTTATTTACCTTTGGTTCTTACTTTACTCTCCCAGTTTAGTTCTTTTTCAGGATATAAACTGAACTTACATAAAAGTGAGCTATTTCCTTTAAATGACCTAATGTCATCAAATGCCAAATCACCGTTCAAAGTTGTTAAAAGTCTAATTACATATTTAGGTGTAACAATGACTAAAAACTTCAGGAATTTATTCAAAGAAAACGTAAACCCCTTATTGAGTTATGTGAAAAAGACGCTTTCTAAATGGTCCCCTCTTCCTTTATCCCTAATTGGCTGAATTAATTCAATTAAAATGAAGATTCTTCCTAAATTTTTGTATCTTTTTCAGACCTTTCCTAAGATGTACTTTGATTCTTTAGATTCAATTTTAACCTCTTATATTTGGAATAGTAAGCAAGCTCGTTACAAAGAAATAAAGAGATGGGTGGACTAGCCCTACCCAATTTTAGGTTTTAATATTGGGCAGCCAATGTAAGGAATATTACTTTCTGGTCCTATTATATTCATCGTAACGATTGCCCATCATGAGTCTCCTTATAAGTTAATTCTGTAAAAAAATCCTCTATTGTCTCTCTTCTTGGTTCATGCTCCTCTTTTTTCAGCAAATAAAACTACAGATAACATAATTGTTAATCAAACTTTAAGGATCTGGTCTCAATTTAGAAAATTTTTTGGTTTAGCAAATTTTTCATTATCATCTGCCATTCTCCTGAATTATTTTTTTATTCCTTCCATGACTGATAAAGTCTTTAAGGATTGGGATGAACTAGGTATTAAGTGTTTTTGGGACCTGTTTATATCAGGATCTCTTGCTTCATTTGACCAATTGTCAAATAAATTTGCACTCCCAAAATCACATTTTTACAGATACCTTCAAATTAGAGATTTTCTATATTTCCAATGAGCTACTTTTCCTATAGGTTCTGATAAAGACTTAATGGACGATCTTGTAAATTTAAAACCTTTTGTTAATGGTTCTATTACCAGTATCTAAAACTTGTTGATTGATTCTAGACAAGAATTTTTAGATAAAATAAAAAAAGTTTGGGAGGATGACCTAAATTGTCAGATTTCTGATGATAAATGGAATAAAATTCTTAAACGGGTTAATAAATCATCTTTCTGTGCTTGTCATTCTCTTCTACAATTTTAAGTGGTTCATAAAGCTTACATTTCTAAACAGAAGCTCTCCAGTTTTTACTCTTATATTTCTCCACTTTGTAATAAATGCAACTCTGTTGATGCCTCTTTAATTCATATGATTTGGTATTGCCCTACAATTGAAAAGTTTTGGCGGGTAGTATTTCATACCTTCTCTCAACTTTTTAGGGTTCAATTTGACCCAGATCCCCTTACTGCCTGGTTTAGTATTATTGCAAATGAAGATATGACTTTAAATACTAACCTAGAAATTTTTGTCTTTACCTCTCTTTTAGCAAGAAAAGCAACCTTGCTTAAATGGAAGGAGACTACCCCTCCTACACATCTTCAAAGGCTAGGTGATATTATGTTGTATTTAAATTTAGAAAAGATCCGCTGCTGAGTCTTAAATTCGAAACGATCTTTTCATGATATTTGGGGACATTTCCTAAATTATTTTTCCAATTTATAAAGTTTAACATTGCACAGACTTTTATGTATAGTTTTATCTTCTTGTGGCAACCCATTTCCTGGCAGATCCGAACTGGCTCACAATTAGATAGCCTACGGGGGTTTGCGAGCACAGAGCTTTGGAGACTCTGCACCATGGGGGGCAGGTTGAGGGAGGCTTAAAAGTGAGGCTGAGGATTTCGAATAAAGTTTTTTCCTTCGACTGCAGTTACCGACTCCGTGTCGTAATTTTAGCACCGCATGTAGCACACCGCTACAATTGTTGACCCCGATGGTCCAAACGATTTTTGGACCAGAAATGACCGACGCCGCCTCTGTTCATGCAGTTTCATTGAAACTGCCGGGTTTCTGGACACAGCAACCGAACCTATGGTTCCAGCAAGCCGAAGCCCAATTCCACGTTCGCCAGATCACCTCAGAAGACACCCGCTACTACTACGTGGTGAGCTCCCTCGACGAGGACACAGCGGCCCATGTTGCGGAGTTCGTACAGTCGCCCCCGGCAGACGGCAAGTACACGGAATTCAAAGCCCTGCTCCTCAGGACTTTTGGACTCTCAAGGCGCGAGCGGGCTGCCCGTTTACTGCACCTGGATGGCTTGGGTGACAGACCTCCTTCAGCTTTAATGAATGAGATGTTGTCTCTGGCCGACGGACACACACCCTGCCTCATGTATGAGCAGGCATTCCTGGAGCAGCTGCCCGAGGACATACGCCTGCTGCTGTCCGACGCGGATTTCAGTGACCCCCGGAAGGTGGCAGCCTGGGCGGACTTGCTGTGGAACGCCAAAAAGGTGAGCAGGGCGTCCATCGCACAGATCTCCCAGTCACAGTCCCAGCAGCAAACCAGTCCAGGCCCGGCCGCAGAGCCCGCCAACCCCCGGCCCAATGAACACTGGTGCTTCTACCACCAACGGTGGGGCGCAGAAGCCCGCCGTTGTCGCCCACCCTGCAAGTTCCCGGGAAACACCAGGGCCAGCCGCCGCTGATGGCTACGGCGGCTGGCCATCGGGATAGCCTCCTGTATGTGTGGGACAGAAGGTCGGGACAGCGGTTTTTGGTCAACACTGGTGCCGAGATCAGCGTTTTACCTCCGACGAGTTATGACACCCACAGCGGGGCACCAGGGCCCCCCCTGAGGGCCGTGAACGGCAGCACCGTAAGGACCTATGGCACCCATCAGGTGCAGCTACAGTTCGGCTCTAGCCAGTTCACGTGGGACTTTACACTGGCCGCCATAGCCCAACCGCTTCTGGTTGCAGATTTTTTGCGGGCTCACAGCCTACTGGTCAACCTGCCCAGGAAGAGACTGGTACACGCCGAGACCTTTCAGACAGCCCAGTTGCCAGCCCCTCACCGCGGCTCCATCACGCTGTCCGACAATGACTTCACCAGGGTCCTGGCAGACTTCCCATCGGTTCTGGCACCGCAGTTCACAGCGGGCATGCCCCGACACAGCGTACAGCACCACATCCCGACCCAGGGACGACCCCTCCATGCCCGCGCTCGGCGGCTTCCCCCGGATAAGCTCCGACCGGCGAAGGAGGAGTTCCAGAGGATGGAGGAATTGGTGATCATCCGGCGGTCCGACAGCCCATGGGCCTCCCCCCTGCACATGCTGCCCAAAGCGACGGGAGGCTGGAGACCGTGCGGCGACTACCGCAGGCTGAATGAGGCTATCACACCGGACCGCTACCCTGTGCCGCACATTCAGGACTTTGCAGCAAACCTGCATGGCGCACGGATCTTCTCTAAGGTAGACCTCGTCCGAGGGTACCATCAAATCCCGATGCATCCTGACGACGTCCCCAAAACGGCTCTCATCACCCCATTTGGCCTTTTCGAGTTCCTCCGCATGCCGTTCGGCCTGAAGAATGCCGCACAGACGTTCCAGCGGTTAATGGACGCGGTGGGACGGGACCTGGACTTTGCGTTCATCTATTAGGACAACATCCTCATAGCCAGCAGCAGTCGTCAGGAGCATCTGTCCCACCTCCGTCTACTCTGTGCCCGACTGAGTGAGTACGGTCTTACAATCAACCCCGCAAATGTCAGTTCCGACTCGATACCATTGACTTCCTGGGCCACAAGATTACTAAAGACGGGGCAACCCCTCTGCCCGCTAAGGTAGATGCGGTCCGCCACTTCCCCTGACCCACCACGATCAAAGACCTTCAGGAATTCGTAGGTATGGTCAATCTCTACCACCGCTTCCTCCCTTCAGCTGCCCGGATCATGTGCCCCCTATTCACCCTGATGTCGGGTCCGGCAAGGACATTACCTGGGACGAGGAGTCCACCGCCGCTTTCGTTCAAACGAAGGAAGCTTTGGCGAACGCTGCAATGCTAGTACATCCCAGAATGGACGCCCCTACTGCCCTCACAGTGGACGCATCTAACACGGCATTCGGTGGGGTGCTGGAGCAACTCATCGCAAGTCGCTGGCAACCCCTGGCGTTTTTCAGCAAACACCTGCGGCCACCCGAGCTCAAGTACAGTGCTTTCGACCGGGAACTGTTGGTGCTCTACCTGGCAATCCGGCATTTCAGTTACTTCCTAGAAGGTCGGCCCTTCACCGCGTTCACGGACCACAAACTGCTTACCTTTGCGTTTACGAAAGCATCCGACCCCTGGTCGTCCCACCAGCAACGCCACCTTTCCTACATCTCTGAATACACGACGGATGTCCGGCACGTCTCGGGTAAGGACAATGTCGTGGCGGATGCGCTCTCTCGCCCTAACATTCATGCCCTTTCCCAAGGGGTAGACTTTGAGGCACTGGCAGAGGTGCAGCAGGCGGATGAGGAGATTCTGAGTTACAGAACTGCAGTCTCCGATTTGCAGCTCCAGGACCTCCCCGTAGGCCCGGGTGAGAGGACCCTACTCTGTGACGTCGCCACCGGCCAGCCCCGTCCCGTCGTCCCGACAGCCTGGCGGCACCGTGTTTTCGACTCCATTCATAACTTGGCACATCCCTCCATCCGGGCGACTGTCCAGATGGTTTCCAGCAGGTTCGTATGGCACGGACTCCGCAAACAAGTCAGTGAACGGGCCAAAACGTGCATGCACTGCCAGACAGCCAAGGTGCAGCGGCACACCAAAGCCCCACCGCAGCAGTTCCATCCCGCCCACCGGCGTTTCGACCACATTCATGTGGATATCGTGGGCCCCCTGCCAGTGTCGCGCGGAGCGCGTTACCTCCTGACTATCGTGGACCGGTTCACAAGATGGCCAGAGGCGGTCCCGCTCACCGACACCACCTCTGAATCTTGCGCCCGAGCCCTGACCACCACCTGGATATCTCGCTTTGGTGTACCGGCCCACATTACCTCCGACAGAGGCGTCCAGTTCACCTCCAGCCTGTGGTCAGCTATGGCCAGCCTGTTGGGGACTCAGCTGTACCACACAACTGCCTACCACCCACAGTCGAACGGGCTAGTGGAGCATTTCCACCGTCACCTGAAGTCGGCCCTCAGGGCCCGCCTGCGAGGAGCCAACTGGGCGGACGAGTTTCCCTGGGTCCTACTCGGCATCCGCACAGCGCCCAAGGACGACCTGCACGCCTCGTCGGCCGAGTTGGTGTACGGCGCGCCCCTGGTCGTCCCCGAGGAGTTCCTACCAGCCCCATGGGGGCAAGAGGAAGATGCCTTCGACTACAGTTACTGACTCCATGTCGTAATTTTAGCGCTGCATGCAGCACACCGCTACATTCTCTCCTTAAGTGAATATGGTTTTTCTTCTAATTATCCATTGTCATCCATCAGCTTTTTTCTTTGGTAGTTAGTAGGGAGTTGACTATTTTATATAAAAAAATTTCTTTTATGATGTGTGACCTATCTTTAAATGTTTGATTACAGAGTGGTATAGCTTTATGTGTTATGCTATAACATTTTGGTCAATTATATTACAATTTATGAATGTACACAAGTTATGTTGAGATGTAGCTATGTGTTGTACTCTGTAAATCCTTTTTCTCTTCTGAATAAAAATGTTGTGAAAAAAAAGAAAGAACAAATTCCACGACACATGCCAGTGATTATAAACCTGATTCTGTTTCTGAAATCCATGCAACACAAACTGTTGGAGGAACTGACAAACTAGGCAGCATCTATGGAAAAGAGTACAGTTGACATTACAGGCAGGGACGGTTTGGAAGGACCCTTCGAATGGTCCCGGCCAAAAATGTCAACAGTACTCTTTTCCATAGATGCTAACTGGCCTGTGAGTTCCTCCAGCACTTTGACGGTGCTCATTACGGTGAGAGACCAAAGCTGCAGCGGGGCGGAATGGACACAAGTTACCCCGGTGCAGCTGGCAACGTCAATAACAGGAGCCAAAAGCAGCAACAAATTCTCAGGGAAAACAAATGAGGAAAAATTGTTTAATGCACTTTTTTATTATTTTTAAATTGCTTTACTTAGATTATATAAGCACACAGGTGAGGAAGATAGCTGAGGTGATTAAGAGTCTCGGACTCGCACTGAGCCATGAGCAGAGTTTTCCAACTGAGCTGCAGCAATTTCACTTGTTAGAGCATCATCGGCAATTCCTTATTGTCAGCACACGTAGATGAACAGCCGGAGTTGGGTAGTGCAGTGTTTCAGCATTCATTAAAAGGTCCTTCTCTCAGAGGTGAACGTGATCGATTAAACTGCAACAGTGACAAAAAAGAGGAGTTAACCCTCCAGTTGTATTTTTGTTCTGTATTACACCAGTTCTGTGTAACAAGTCCCACAATCCTGTATTACACCAGGTCTGTGTAACGAGAGCCAAAGTTCTTTATTACACCAGGTCTGTGTAAGGAGACCCACAATCCTTTATTACACCAGGTCTGTGCATCAAGTCCTACAGTCCTGTATTACACCAGGTCTGTGCAGTGAGTCCCATAGTTCTGTATAACAACAGGTCTGTGTAATGAGTCACACGGTTTTGTATTATACCAGGTCTGTGTAACAACAAATCAGTGTACTAAAAAGGGAAGAGAAACTGAATGAGACTTTCTAAATGCTGCTTCCTGACTGCATGGGCATTGATTTGAAGACCTCCACAGAACAACAAGGAAGTCCACCGATGTTAAACAGTGGGTTGGTATCTGCCCTAGGGGCCCTCTGGAGTTGAGCATCACAGGAACATTGGATGGACACCATAACGGAACGTGTTTGGAAGTTGCAATGAGAAGGGAAGTGTAAGCCCTGTGGCCACAGACACATCAGTGGAATAATACGCTGCAGACCAATAATGCTATTGTAGTGATCGATCTAGTCAATTGCCCACAGCTGCTCTTGGAGTTATTCATCTTTGATCAAAGGTGGATGACCTCAGACTTTGCCACATTGCCTTCCATCTGAATGAGCTTTGCCCAGGAACGATCTGTATCCGTGTTCTGTTCCTACCTATTCCACCCTCCAATAACCGTTTCCTTTCCCCAGAACTTGCTGCGTTCCTCACACATTTACCCTGCAGTAAATAATTGAATGAAATGTTCAGCTCTGGGTTGGAGGAGATGCAGAATTCCAGTACTTACCAGAAGGTCAGCAGATCACTCAGCTGGAGCAGCAGGTTCGTTTAATTTCTTTTTGATTGCTTCTTCTGAAATAAGAGGTAATATTATCAACCTGACAAGTTCAATTTAGATTTTGTTTTGAAGTTGCAGTTTCTTTAATCGATGAACTGGACACTTGCATTTCGGGAGATACTACTAGTTTGTCTGGACTACTTTATACACCACAGTAGCATACGAGCAAACACTACAACTTCCTCTCGTGATCTGGAATCGAAAAATGACGCGCTGACAATTTGAGGCATCAAGTGGTTCCGACATTGCGACAGCCAGTCACGGACTGCGAGCTTCATGCCCGTGAGTAAAGGAGAAAGAGGATTTGTGTTGAACAGGACTTCAGTTCATTTAACAGTAATGTAGAAAAGGCACTGGAAACTTCCAGAAGTGAAAATATCCCAGATATCATGATAGCGTTACTAATGTCTCCTGTCCATGTTTCTGTGAATGTTGCACTGGGCTTATTACTCAGACACAAAACCCTATCACCCACCAGCCAATGATCCCCACTCCCTGAACTCCAGGTACCATCCATTAGATTGGATCCATTCCCCAGCATTTCAGAAATCTCCAGTCCTGTCGGAGTGTTGATCTCCATTGCCCCAAATGTCCACCCTTCGTCCTCACATCACTGTCTATTTTCATCCATTCAGATTTCAAAGGGAATACTTACTGATTTTGTTTTTGAAGTTCTTGAAAAAACTCTTAATCCCTCTACGCCTATGAAGCTTTTCATCTGTTGGCCAATGAAAGGAGAGACAATGTGAGGTGACCCTCATTAGTGTTCAGAGTTCTGTATTTGCACACGGTCACTGTGTGTCACTGAGCACTGGGGTTTGCATAGTAACAAAGCAAATTCAGAGCCACACTAACATCAGAAAATAGATAATCCCACATTTCATTCTTCCTTTAGCAGAATCTTTAAATAAAACACCAGAGTATGCCCAAGAATATCAGTGTGTTCCACTCTTAACAAGGCCTCTTCCCCCAGTGCAGGGATCGGTTCAGGGGCATTTCAGGATGGAGAAGAAATGCTGACATTGCTCTCTGTGTCACCTGACATCAATAAACAAAACTGATGCACCTGAAGATTCCATATTCTGCCCAGACCAAAGACCACAACTGGACCAGGAGGAGACTGCTCAGCCCCTCACCCATTCAGTGGGGTCCAGGCAGCCCGTGCATCTCACCCCCTACAGACTAAACTAATAAAATGCAACTGAGGTCACTCTCAGGATCAAACTAATCCAGCTTCCTTCCTCAGGACCTTCAACATAGAACATAGGACAGTGTGTGCTCTTTGGCACACGATGTTGGGTGGCCATTTTATCCGACTCCAAGATCAGCCTAACAATTCCCTCCCACGTAGCCGCCCATTTGTCTCCCATGTATGTTTTTATCTAAGAGTCCTAATTCTGATGCCTCTCCCATCACACCTAGCAGAGCCTTTCCTCCAATCACTGGAGACTATGGATAATCCCTCATATTAGACTTTTTGAACTGGGAAAATGTCTATTTATATCCACCTGACGTTGCCTCTTATCATCCTAAACTTGTCTATCAATTCACCACTCATCCTTCTTCACTGCAAAGAGAAAAACCCTGAATTGCTAAACCTTTCCACAAAACACATGCTCTCCAACCCTGGATGGTAAATCTCCTCTGCACCCTCCCTAAAGCACTTACTTCATTTATATAAGGAGGAAGCCTGAACTGAATATAATATTCCAATTCCAAAGTGATTAAATTCATCCATCACTTCTCAGCCCAACTCAGTTTTCAATCAAAGTCTTATTGTAACTGGCAGAACCTTCTCTACTACTCCACCAAACTTTGTATCATCTAGGAATTGAGGAATCTCCTCTTTCTACCTCCCTTTGCTTTCTGTAGGCAACACAATTGTGAATCCACACAACCAGGTTTCACTGTAGTCCATGATTCCTGATTTTCTAAATGAGTCTACAATGAGAAACCTGATACAAACACATCACTGAAATCCATATCGAAACATAGAACCATAGAACACTACAGCACAGTACATGCCCCTCAGCCCTCCATGTTGTGCCGACCCATATAATCCTTAAAAAAATTACTAAAACACATACCACATAACACTCCATTTTTGTTTCATCCATGTGTCTGTCCAAGAGGTTCTTAAATACCCCTAATGCTTTAGCCTCCACCACCATTACTGGCAAGTCATTCCAGACGGTACTCACCACCCTCTGTGTAAAAAACCTACCCCTGATGCTCCCCTACACTACCCTTCTTTAATTTTGTACATATGCCCTCTGGTGTTTGTGATTGGTGCCCTGGGAAACAGGTACTGATTATCCAACCTATCTATGCTTCTCATAATCTTGTAGACCTCTATCAAGTTCCCTCTCATTCTTCTACGCTCCAAAGAGAAAAGCCCCAGCTCTGCTAACCTTGCTTCATATGACTTGTTCTCCAAACCAGGCAAAATCTTGGTAAATCTCCTCTGCTCCCTCTCCATAGCTTTCACATCCTTCCTATAATGAGGTGACCAGAATTGGACATAATACTCTTAAGTGTGGTCTCACCAGAGATTTGTAGAATTGCAACATGACCTCTCTACTCTTGAACTCAATCGCCCTGTTAATGAAGCCTAGCATCCCACAGGCCTTCTTAACCACCCTATCAACCTCTGCAGCGACCTTGAGGGATGTATGGATTTGAACCCCAAGGTCCCTTTGTCCATCCACATGCTTAAGTAACTGACCATTAATCCTGTACTCAGTGTGTAAGTGGATATATAACAATCCAGTCCACAGTTCCATCTTCATCAACATGTTTCATCACTACCTCAACGAATTCAAAAAGGCCTCTGATATGCAACATGCCCACACAAAGTCATGTTGACCATCCCTAATCAGACTGTGTTTGTCCAAATTCTGCTGCACGTCATCATTCTTAACATTGACATATTCTAGCATATCAGCCTGTTCAATGCTGTCCTCACATTCATCAAGGACCCTCTCACTAAAAATAGGTCAGGATCAAATTTGGTTCATGAAACCATGAGGCTTCAGCTCCACTAGCAGTGCCATCCCCACAGTTTCAGAGAGACCAACCTCTTCCTGAAGATATTGTCCCATTGCAGACTCTTACCCAGATTTCCATTCAGTGGTTCGCGAACCTCATACTGGGATTCAACCAGCTCCCGCAGTGCCTCTTCTGTAATAGACAGAGAGCAATGTGTTGTGTTCAGTTGAGCTGATCATTGTGATTGTTTCTACATTCAATACAGACAGCTGGGAATCTTTGCTGTTTCCTCATTAGATTACTCTGAACCTGCTGCACGGACTGAAGCCATTTGGACAACAGTTGAGTGTTCGACACATCTCCCTCCCCTACCCCACCTTGCCTCATCTCCCCCCTCAGAATATTGTTCTACTCCTTTGTCTGTCCAGCGTCAGGTTAAAAACATCAATGTCACCCATTGTTGTAGACGCTGCTCCCAGAGTAGAGCCGAGGAAGTGGTGAGAGGGGAACATCACCCATCACTGACAGGGAATGATAGAAGTGGATGTGAACACTTACCCAGTTCTCGCATGTCGAGCTCCCTCAGGGCAGAGTCGGACTCGTTGTCCTCACGCAGGTCCCCCTCTGGAATAAATATAACAGGCTGTAAGGTATCCTGACCACTCAGTGTTGACTATTTCTGAAACGGCTGCCTGGCGCTCTGTTTAATGTTCCCCACTGAGCTCAATCCAGAATGGACAGTATGTGCGTGGTATAATGGAAAGGTGTGTAATGGATAGATGGGAATGTGGTGAAAAGACACAGTGTCTCTGCCAGGCTGGTGTGATATTAGTGAACCAGCACCAACCTACTTGACATTAGTCAACATCACCAGTGTCTTGTGGACCTGCATCTGTGACTCTGATGTCATTTCAGTATCCAGCACCTGTTGTCAGGCCTGCACAAGCTGGAACCACCTAGACTCCACCCAGGTAACTGCAGTCACCTTTCACTCATTTCCAACTCATCAGCTGCAGCCGATTTAAACCCTGCTCCCATCCACATCACTTGTTCTTTCAAACGAACCAGCCAGCCTCAACCATTTGATCCTCATCATCTATTTCCTTGTTGTTATGTCAGTGTTGAGTGTCAGTTCTCTCTTATTTTGTGGCCCTCATAGATTGTGATTTTGCAGTTTATTATTAAAGTCATCAATCCCCATGAAATAAGTTCTGCTGCTCTGCATTTGGGTCAGGTCTCCTCTACAATTCCCGACACTCGCATACTTTCAGCAATGGACTGGGTCATCTGTTAATGAATGACTTCTTGTTACTTCTATTTTCCACAAATTGTGTATCCACTTTCTTCACCCCAGCCTCTGAACTGTTGCACTTGGATCACCCACAGCCCTTTGTCAAAGATGACTGTTGTGCTCTCTTGTTTCTAAAACTTGGGCAGTGCAGGAAGTTCAATGTTTTTCTCTGGTTTGACAAAAGACAGAACCAATCTTTGAAGCCTGTGGTCTCTGTCCCACTGTTGACCTATAAACCCCCTCTCCCTCCATCCATTGAACAAATGTCCAGTAATTTTAACCCTTCTACCAATTCCACCAGAAATGGAAACATCATTGTGGGCAGACTTTCCTTTTTTCCAAAAATCTGAAAACAACAAATTATTTGTCTGTTTGCTACTTTGTGCTGCCCCAATGTTTTTGAGAATTTCAGATAGTTCAGTGACTCCATCCATCTCAATGATAAGTGAAGTTGGGATTTGTTGGAAGGATGAGCTGCTGTTTCACCTGAACACATTCAGCACTGCTGAACACACTGAGGTTGGAACAGAGGTGTTGTCCTCCTTTACTGCCCTGGAGAACAGCAGCAGAGACAGAGACTGTGACTTGGGAGGTGCAGCTACATTCTGTCCTCACCTCTGCTTGCCATGCTCAATCCCTGTGGATTCAGTACTGTTCTGGGCCTTGACTGAAACTAAACTATACAGGAAGAAATAATCAGTGTTGCAATCACTCACCTGCCCCAGCAGAATGGAGGGTGACCACAGAGAAAATGACCAAAAGCCCGAGAAGGGAGAATGCCTTCATTATTGCAGCTGTGATGTCAAGTGGTGAGCTGCCGTTCCTCCCGTCCTTTAAATACCCTCTTATCATCACATCTCAGAGCTGTTCCTCCCCACCTCAGATTCCAGGAATATCTTTATCCTTTGGTTATCACCAGGTTGGTTGTTTGGATTCCAGGTAATAATCAATTGAGATAATGTCACACCTCAACTCTCTCCCCACCTAATGTAAATACTTTTATTGTTCTTCCATTTCTTATGTCTGTTCCTGTTATTCAAATGAAGAAAGTGGCTGATCTGAGAGAATCACGATAATAAGAACAGACCGAAGAGTGTAGTGCTGTTGAGGGAAGAGGGAGAAATTTGTGTTTAAAATAATCCCAGGCTCAACAAGGCTTCAGGCACATGTGATGTGAAATCATATAAGTTTCTCTCACACTGAGACCACCTCCGGATCAATTCCAGCACTTCTCCCTTTCCTGTCCCAGTGTTTCTCACTTTTCCCAGACTCAGTCTCAGGTGCCCATTTCACCACAGGTTCTCTCCATCCACCCTCGTGCCCACCTCTGGAATGCACTGAACTCTCAGTCAATATGTGTTTGCTGCCCTGACATCATTGTCAGCTTGTCATATTTAAGTGAAGCAGTTTTTCTGCTCAGAGCCAACCACTTCACCCCACATTTGTGGATTGGTCTGTGTACCCACTGTGATTTATCCTTTCTTGCCCCAGTCTGTGGTCCATAGGAAACTCACCTTCACCAGCTCTGCTTCCTCCCCCATCCCCTGTCTACCCACACTCACACTGCACCAGGCCACAGAGAACATCGGGACGGGTGTGACCCAGGACCAAACGAGAAACACCAGTAATCAGAACTGTATATAGTGTAAATATTGAACAGTTTAGGCAATATCTGAGATGTGAGGGAGATGTAATGATTCTGGTTTCAACATCTTACCAGATCTTCAAGTACCAGATCTGTTTTAGCTCCAGTACCAAGTAGTTCCACCCACAACATCAGGAACTCCAACTATTTATACATCATCTCAAATAAAAAGATTCCTGATCGATCCCAGTGCTTTTCTCTGGAGAGTCACCTCCTCCAATTGAGGAAATCTTCTTTTCCCAACTCTCATCCCATATACTTCCTTGTATTTTTGTAGAACATCGGAAAACTATTGGACCCAAAGTGTAACTGCCGGCTGTCTCAGTAATCCCATTACACCCACTTCACTGCAACGTAATCACTCTCTTTCAATGTCCAGCAATTCACCCCAAATTATCCTTCTTACCACTTACACCAGGGCTGATTTACAGGAACCAATTAACCTCCCAGCCTGGGATGTGGGAGGAAACCAGATCACCAGGAGTAAACCAGAAAGACACTGGGAGACGGTGCAAACCCACACAGACAGTATTGTGGGTCAGGATCGAACCTGTCACTCTGGAGTTTTGAGATTAAAGAACTAACGTCAGTCACTGAAAACACCACTGCTTCCTGTTGTGTTACATTCACTTGTATGTGATTTCAGTCCCCATGATGGTCTTCATCTCGCCCTGGGCTTCTTCCACACTGCCCTCAATGCCTCTGACTGATTTCACTTCCAGTACATTCCTCAGCTGGTAATTCGGACCTCTGATCAGAATGAATCCTCTCCCACCCCTCTCCGTCCACCCTGTTGGCTTTGGTGGCTGACCCGGAAGAGCCTGTCTCACCAACCCTGCTTCTCTCTTTCCCTCCACCTTTCAAACCCTCTCATTTGTGAATATTTCCTATCCTCCCTCTGCTCACTCTTCCTACTCTGCCCCCCGGTGCCTCTGTGATTCTCTCTCTGATACCCTGCAACATGAGACACCACTGGTGCCATGTCAATGCCCACTGTTCACACTTCTGTTCTGATAGTTGCTATTGCATTAGTTTGAAACTTTTCCAGTGACTTTTCATGCTTACTTCGTGATATTTCATCCTGTCTATCAATCGTTCCTTACTGCAACTCAGTTTCTCAGGCCCTCTGAGTAGACTTGGTTTCACCTTCAATTATACTGGAGTCTGTTTTCCTTTCGCTATCTAATATCACTTCTGGTTGTCCAGTGCATTGCCGCTATACCCAAGTGTAGTCTGAATGGTTCTGACATCTCTTAATCAACTCCTTTTGGGAGGTTTGCATAAGGTAAGTCATGCCACATTCCCATTTCCGTATCTTCTACATCTATGCAGCTTTGAATGGATTTATCTAGTTCCTCTTATAATTTCCTCTTTGTGTCTTTCCACTAAAACCATCCTAGTATCTAACTTAGCTTCAGCTTGTTTCTTTCCATTTTTCCTTCTCCTTTGCAGAGTTCTTTTACCAGCTCTAGGTTGTAGATCAGACTCTGGGTCAATATATACTCCCTGTCCTCAAGGTAAAAGATGGCTGCAATGGAGAACTTTTACTGGAACATTTCCATCTTCTGGTTCCAACCAAAAAGATTGGCACGTTTGGCATCTGATTCTCCACTGCATAAGATATAGAAGCCAAGCAGCCGGCTAATTTATGCCTCCCTTGTAGTACTAAATTTCTAACTGGAGCTCTACCTCCAGGCATCAGTTGAGAAAATTCAGTCTTTTTATTGCATCTCTTCTTGTTAGAACAGGAAGGCAGATTACTATCTGAATGGTGTCAAGTTAGGAAAAGGGTAAGTACAATAGATCTAGGTGTCCTTCTTCATCAGTCACTGAAACTAAACATGCAGGAATAGCAGGCTGTGAATAAAGCTAATGGCATGTTGGCCTTCATAACAAGGGGAGGTGAGTATAGGAGCAAAGAGGTCCTTCAGCAGTTGTACAGGACCCTGGTGAGACCACACCTGGAGTACTGAGTTCAATTTTGGTCTCCAAATTTGAGGAAGGACATTCTTGCTATTGAGGGAGTTAAATGTTAGGCCACGAGGTTAATTCCCAGGATGGCAGGACTGTCATATGTTGAATGATTGGAGTGATTGGGCTTGTATACACTGTAATTTAGAAGGATGAGAGGAGACCTGATTGAAACATATAAGATTATTAAGGGATTGGACATGCAAGAGGCAGGAAACATGTTCCCGAAGTTGGGGGTGTCCAGAACCAGAGCCAACAGCTTAAGAATAAGGGGTAAGCCATTTAGAATGGAGTTCACAAAAAACATTTTTACGCACAGAGTGGATCTATGGAACACTCTCCCTGAGAAGGCAGTGGAGGCCAATTCTCCGGATGCTTTCAAGAAAGAGTTAGATAGAGCACTTAAAGAGAGTGGAGTCAATGGATATGGGAAGAAGGCAGGAACGGGGTGATCAGCCATGATCAAATTGAATGGTGGTGCTGGCACAAAGGGCCAAATGGCCTACTCCTGCACCTATTATTGATTGTTATCTTGGTTTTGTTTTCTAGAAGAAACAGCTGCTACATATTTCAAAAGCTTTTTGTAGTTCTTTAATGGACACATACCTGAGATAAATTTTCTGTGACCAGGTCCTCAGTAGATGTTCCAGAACAAAGATCCACGTAATTTGGCTTCGCATCAGAACATTAAGTAATATGATGAGTAGCCAGTGTCTTCATTCTGAGTGTGAATGTAGCAATTTACCCAATGTCCAATATACCGATTCCAGTTGTTCCTTTTCTTGGCATCAAGAGTTCCTACTTTGTCTAAGAATTTCCTGTTAAATCTCTCCGGATGAAGATTACCTTGAGGATGATCTGACATTGCCCTTGACTTCTCAGCTCCAAGCTTGCTCAGTAATTGAAGTGTGAAGCAGCTTTTAAAATCCCTTTCCTGATCACTGTGCTTTCTTCTTGGGAGGTCAGAACGAATGAAGTATTTCTCCCACAACACCCTTGCAATTGTGGATACTTTCTGAATGTTTGAGGGAAAGGCTGGAGTGCATCTGGTGTCATGATCAGTAATGACCAAGGCTCCTGAAGTGTTACTTGAATCGGGCTCTATGGAAGGGGAACCATACACACCAGATTAAGTAGTTCAGTGCTTTGCAAGTGACACAAAGGAGCAAATCGTTTAGGTGGCATCTCTCTCTGAATACTATAAATGACACTTACAGCAATCATCAAATTCAAGCTTCATTCATGGTCAATAGAAATGATCTCGGACTAATCTGTAAGTGTTTTTAAATCCCTGATGAGAGTCATCATGGAATGACTGCAGCATGATCTTCCTGTACTTCTCGGGCAAAATGAACTGGGGTTGTTGAGTTCCGCTTGGATGTGCAGTAACCCTGTATAAGACTTTGTTCCTCAGATCCAGATTTCACCATTCTCTCATAAGGTAGGGTATAGTGGGATGTCCTGTGTACTGTACGTTTGAAATATCTCCCTTGAAAATAGCTGATCTAATTGCACCTATTCAGATCACCTTGCAGTGTTACTGACGATTCAGCAGGCCTCAATGCAGGTAACAGTTTTGTATTCAGCATAGTCAGAATGTAATATGCTTGAGGATTTGCATGTAAGAAGTGCCCAGAAGATCAACAGCTCTATCGGTCCATAGTCTTTGCTCTGATTGTCCAGCTGTTGAAATCTGGCAGACTGCTTTAACACTCTTGGTCAGTTACTGGGATCTCATGAGAGCTCCGTAATAACACATCCACATCAATGTTCAGTAATTAAGGTTAAATCATAGACAGACAACACAGTCTGCCAGCAATGACCTGTGGGATCCAGTTTTGCAGAATTCAATACATAGGTCAGTGGGCTGTTAACAGTTGTCCCCTCAAACTTGACACCATCCAGATGTTCGTTGAGTTTGTATACCATTGACCATTTCAATGCCAGAAAGTACAATTTGTTAACATAGTATTTTCATTTGCACAGTGACAAACTTTGGTTAATGAATGCAACAGGACCCAGGCTTTCAACTTGGTCTTGATGTAAAATACCTCATAACTTCAGCTGTTCCCTATAATTGCCTCTTCATTCAGAGCAGATGGCTGGAATTGTTTTTTTGTTTTCTTGTTGGATAAGCCAGAACCTGCAGCACAGACAGAAGCCATTTGGACAATTGTGTGCTCGACACATCTCTCTTCCCAGCACCACCCGGCTTCACCTTCCCGATCAAAACACTTTTCTAATCCTTTGTCTTGCCCCATATAAACATCAATGTCATCCCCTGTTGAAGACGCTGCTCCCAGAGTAGAGCCAGCGTCGTGGTGGGAGGGGATCCTCACCCATCACTGTCAACATGCAGAGATACAGGAGATGTGAATACTTCCCCAGCTCTGGCATATTGAGTCCCGTGAGAGCTGAGTTAGTCCTCTGATCCTCAACTAGTGCCTCTTTTGGAATAAAGACAACAGGATGTAATGTCTGATTGGCAGGTGGCAAATTGTGGCAATGAATGGAGCTTTTTCTGGTTGGATGCAATGTCTAGCAGTGTTCCACAGGGGCCTGAGTTGGGACGGTTGCTTTTTCCATTATGTGTCAATGATTTGAATGAAGAAACTGATGGCTTTCTGGCAAATTTTGTGGTGATATGATGACAGTTGGAAGGGCAGGTAGTTTTGAGGAAGCAGAGAGGCTACAGCAGTACCTAGGAGAATGGGCAAAGGGGTGGCAGATGGATTACAGTTTCCACAATTGTTTTGTCATTCACTTTTGTAGAAGAAATAAAGGCATAGACTATTTTCAAAATGGACAGAAATTTCTCAACCCTGGGGTGCAAAGGGACTTGGGAGTCCTCATGCAGAATTCCTTAAAGGTTAATGTGCAGATTGAGTTGGTGGTGATGAAGACAAATGCAATGTTAGCATTCATTTTGATAGGACAGGAAAATAAAGTAAGGATGTCATGTTGAGGCTTCATAAAACACTGGTGAGGCCTTACTTGGAGTTTTGTGGGAAGTTTTAGGCCCCTTATCTCAGAAAGGATGTGCTGATATTGGAAAGGGTTCAGAGGAGGTTCATGAAAATGACTGAGGAAGTCAACGGCATATCATATGAGGAGCATTTGACAACTCTGGGCCATTCACTCAGTGGAATTCAGAAGAATGAGGGGTGATCTCAATGCAGTCCATCAAATTTTGAAAGCCTCTATAGAGTTGGAGTGGAGAGGATGGTTCCTATGTAGGAGGGTCAAAGACCAAAGGACACAACCTTGGAATAGAAGGACATTCATTCAGAATAGAGATGAGGAAGAATTTATTTATCCAGAGAGTGGTGAATCTGTGGAATTTGTTCCCAAAGTAGGATGAAGAGGCCAAGTCATTGGGTATATTTAAGGCAGGGGTTGCTGGATCTTGATCAGTCAGGGCAGGTATGGATATGGGGAGAAGGCAGGAGATTGGGGCTGAGAGGGAAGTCGATCAGCTATGATGAAATGCTGGAGCAGACCCTTTTTGCAAAATGGCTTAATTCTCTGCAATATCTTATGGTCGTATAGTACATTAAGATTAACTGCACCATAAGTGTTCATATAGATCTTATAACAGCATTCTTTGTCACACTACAGAAGCATTCCAGAACACATGTTATCCTTACAGATACACAACTGTGCTCTCATTGGTCCATTGACGTACAACATTTGATGCACACATTAATTAATACTGAATAAGTTCCATATAGATTATACACTTCTCTGCTTTCCTGCTGTCAGAGGCTGTGGGGACAGAATGGATGAAAACTACAGGGAGATGAAGACCAAGACGGGGACTGAAATCTCATACAAGTGAATGTAACACATCAGGAAGGAGTGATGGTATCAGTGACTGACATTAGTTCTTTTGTCTCATAACGTCAGTGTGACAGTGTCAATCCTGACCCCTGGTACTGTCTGTTTTGATTTGTACCGTCTCCTAGTGACTCTGTGGAGCCTTTGACAGATTTCATTTCCAATACATTCCTCAGCCAACAACTTGGACCCCTGATCAGAATGAATCCTCTCCCACCACTCTCTCTCCACCCCATTGGCTTTGGTGACTGACCTGGAAGAGCCTGTCTCACCAACCCTGCTTATCTATTTCCCTCCACCTTTCAAACCCTCTCATTTCTGAACATTTCCCATCTACCTTCTGCTCACTCCTCCAGCTCTGTAGATTCACTGTGTGAAGATCAAGTTTTCCTTGTGTGAGTCCGAATGATGGTGGTGGGGGGGGGGGGGGGCACAATGAGAGCATTGGACGGTTCACAGTAAAGGACTCCAAATGATGTGGCAGAGAATTCATTTACTGCCGGGCACTTTTTTTTGGCCCTGGTTGTAAATGAACTGGAATGTTGATTATAGAATTTATAAGGAGATGAAGCAAGAAACACTCGGCTGGCCAGCAAGCATCTGTTGCAAGAGCAGAGTGGGTTAAAATTTGATGGTGAAGACACGTCGTCATAATTGGTTACACAGATGCTAAGGATGAGTGCTTCTGGGATGCTGTTATCTTTCACCGCAGTGAGAGGCCTCAACTCACTTTAATCCTGTGCCAGGTGGTTCATGTGTTTGATGATAGCAGAATGCAAATTGTCCATTAGTAAAATGTCTCCATAAAGTTTATCAAGTAATGTTCATAATGAGCTGTTAATTCTGAATTCACTTCACCTGAATTGAAGAAATAAAACCAAGTTAATTTTGCATAAATTTGTCATGAAAGTGGAGATATGTACAATCTATATTGAACTTATTCAGTAGTAATTACTGTGTACATCGGCTGTTTTACGTCAATGGACTAATGAGAAGACAGTTGCGTATCTGTATGGATAACATGTGTTCTGGAGTGCTTCTGTAGGGTGAAAAAGAACGTTGTTATAAGACCATATATGAACACGAATGGTGCAATTAATGTGAATGGACTATACGACTGTAAGACATGTGGACAGACTTAAACCATTTTGCCAAGAGGGTCTACTCCAGCATTTTGTCATGGCTGAGTAACTTCTCTCTCAGTCCCAATCTCCTACCTTCTCCCCATATCCTTTCATGCCCTGACTAATCAATATCCATCAACCCCTGCCTTAAATGACTTGGCCTCCCCATCCTCTTTTAGGAACAAATTCCACAGATTCACCCTTCTCTGGCTAAAGAAAATCCTCCTCATCTCTATTCTGAATGGATGTCCCTCTATTCTGAGGTTGTGTCCTCTGGTCTTTGACTCTCCCACATAGCAAACATTCTCTCCACATCAACACTATTGCGGACTATCAAAATTCAATAGACTGCAATGGGATCACACCTCATTTTTCAGAATTCCACTGAATAAATGGCCCAGAACCATCAAATGCTCCTCATATGATATTCCTTTGACTTCCTCAATCATTTTCATGAACCTCCTCTGAACCCAATCAGACCGACTGATGGCGTAGTGGCCTTAGCACTGGATTTCAAGGTGAGAGGTCCCGAGTTTGAATCCGGCCAGCTCCCTTGCACGCTCCCCATCTGTACTGGGTTGAGCATCAAGCTAGCAACTCGAGCTTGTAAAAAAAACCTAGAGAGGGTGGTCTCAGCCAGGTTTCAGATGCCCAAGGTACACCATATGATGAGCAATTACCAAAACAATCAGTACAAAAGCTTGTCATGGCGGCGCCCTGATGACTCCACCAGGATTTAAGGCGCACACATCAGCTATTACAGACTGTTGTCTTGTAGGCACTGGGTGAGGATTACAGGACTAACTCAGCTCTCACAGGATTCAAGTAAGAATTCTTACTTGAAAAGCAGAACTGAGTAAATATTCACATCTCCTGAATCTGAACAGAGAAACTGCTTCCCTTAAGTATGCCGAGCTGTCAGTGACGTCAGGATCAAGGTAAGGACAGCAAACACTTCTTGACTGGGAGTTCAGTACTTTCCAGAGGTGGGCACGAGGATGGAAGGAGAGAACCTGTGGTGAAGTTGGAATTAGAATGAGTCTGGGAAAAGTGAGAAACACTGGGACAGGAAAGGGAGAAGTGATTGAACTGATCTGGAGGTGGACTCTGTGTGAGACAAACTCATATGATTTCACTTCATGTGTGTCTGAAGCCTTGGTGAACTTGGGGTTATTTTAATCACCAATTTCCCCCTCTTCCCTCAGCAGCACTACACTCTTGGGTCTGTTCTGTTTCCCCTAACTCTCTCAGATAAGCGGCTTTCTTCATTTGAATAACAGGAACAGATATAAGAAATGGAAGAACAATAAAAGTATTTAGATTATGTGGGGAGAGAGTTGAGGTGTGACATTATCTTGATTGATTATTACCTGGAATCCAAAGAACCAAGCTGGTGATAACCAAATGAGAAAGATATTCCTGGAATCTGAGGTTGGGAGGAACTGCTCTGAGGTGTGATGATAAGAGGTGTATTTAAAGGATGGGAGGAACGGCAGCTCACTACTCGACATCACAGCTGCAATAATGAAGGCATTCTCCCTTCTCGGGCTTTTAGTCGCGTTGTCTGTGGTTGCCCTCCCTACTGCTGTGGCATGTGAGTGACTCCATCACCAATTCTCTCTTCCTGTGCAGTTTGGTCTCAGCCAAGACCCAGCCCAGTATTGAATCCTCAGGGATTGATCATGACAGGCAGAAATGATGAAAGAATGTAGCTGCACCTCCCAAGTCACAGTCTGGGTCTCTGCTGCTGTTCTCCAAGAACAGTAAAGGAGGATGACACCTCTGCTCCAATCTCAGTGTGTTCAGCACTGGTGAATGTGTTTAGGTGAAACAGGAGCTCATCCTTCCAACAAATCCCAACTTCATTTATCATTGAGATGGATGGAGTCACTGAACTACCTGAAATTCTCAATAATATCTGGACAGCACAAGGTGACAATCAGACAAATTATTTGTTGCTTTCAGTGTGGCAGGAAAAAGGTGAGTCTCTCCACAATAATGTTTCCATTTCTGGTGGAATTGGACAATAGACAATAGGTGCAGAAGTAGACCATACAGCCCTTTGAGCCTGCACTGCCATTCTGAGATAATGGCTGATCATCTGCTATCAATACTCGGTTCCTGCCTTGTCCCCATATCCCTTAATTGACAGTAGTTACTGGACCTGCGCCTGATGGATGGATGGAGAGAGAGTTTACAGGTCAACAGTGGGACAGAGACCACAGGCTTCAAGGTTTGGTTCTGCCTTTTGTCAAACCTGAGAAAATCATTGAACTTCCTGCACTTTCCAAGATTTAGAAACAAGAGAACAGAACGGTCATCTTTGACAAAGGTCTCTGAATGATCCAACTGCAACAGTTTAGAGGGTGGGGTGGAGGAAGCAGACACACAATTTGTGGAAAATAGAATTAACAAGAAGTCATTCTTTAACTGATGTGCCAGTCCGTGGCTGGAAGTGTGCGGGTGTCAGGAACTGTAGAGGAGATTTGACCCAAGTACAGAGAATCTAAAACTACGTCATGGGGATTGATGACTTTAATAATAAACTGCAAAATTACGATCTATGAGAGACCACTAAACAAGAGTGAGCTGACACTCAACACTGACATGGAAACAAGGTAATAACCATATATAACCATATGACAATTACAGCATGGAAACAGGCCAACTTGGCCCTTCTAGTCCATGCAGAATGCTTACTCTCACCTAGTCCCACCAACCTGCACTCAGTCCATAACCCTCCATTCCTTTGCTGTCTATATACCTATCCAATTTTACTTTAAATGACAATACCGAACCTGCCTCTGCCACTTCTACTGGAAGCTCGTTCCAGACAGCTACCATTCTCTTAGTAAAGAAATACCCCGCGTGTTATCCCTAAACGTTTGCCCCTGAACTCTCAATTCATGTCCTCTTGTTTGAATCTCCCCACTCTCAATGGAAAAAGCCTATCCACGTCAACTCTATCTATCCCCCGCATAATCTTAAATACCTCTATCAAGTCACCCCTCAACCTTCTATGCTCCAAAGAATAAAGATCTAACTTGTTCAACCTTTCTCTGTAACTTAGGTGCTGAAACCCAGGTAACATTCCAGTAAATGCTCTCTGTACTCTCTCTATTTTGTTGACATTTTTCCTATAATTCGGTGACCAGAACTCTACACAATACTCCAAATTCAGCCTTACCAATGCCTTGTACAATTTTAACATTACATATACTCAATTAATAGATGATGAGGAGCAAATGTCTGTGGCTGGTGGGTTCATATGAAAGATCAAGTGTTATGGATGGGAGCTGGGTTTAAATAGGCTGCAGGTGATGAGTTGGATATGAGTGGCAGGTGACTGCTGTTATCTGGCTGGAGACTAAGTGGTTCCAGCTTGTTCAGGCCTGACAACAGGTGCTGGATACTGAAATAACATCAGAGTCACAGATGCAGGTCCACAGGAAAATGGTGATGTTGACTAATTTTTCCATGTAGGTTAGTGCTAGTTCACCAATAAGACAACAGCCTGTCAAAAAAAGCTGTGTCTTTTCACCATATTCCCATCTATTCATTACACATTATATCATGTCATACCATGCACACATTGTCCATTCTGGATTCAGCTCAGTGGGGAACATTAAGCAGAGGGACAGGCAGCCGTTTCTGAAATAGTCAATTCTAAGTGGTCAGGATACCTTGCAGCTTGTTGTATTTATTCCAGAGGAGGCCCAGGGTGAGGAGTACGAGTCCAATTCCTCCCAGAGGGAGCTCGACATGCGAGAACTGGGTGAGTTTTCACATCTCCTTCTATATCTCTCTGGGCTGACAGTGATGGGCGAAGTTCCCCTCCCACCACTTCCCCAGCTCTACTCTGGGAGCAGCGTTTACAACAACAGGTAACATTGATGTTTTTAACCTGATGCTGGAAAGACAAAGGAGAAGAACAATATTCTGAGTGGGCAGATGAGGCATGGTGGGTCAGGGGAGGGATATATGTTGAACTTTCAACTGTTGTCCAAGTGGCTTCAGTCTGTGCAGCAGGTTCAGAGTAATCTAATGAGGAAACAGCCAAGATTCCCAGCTGTCTGTATTGAATGTAGAAACAGTCACAGTGATCAGCTCAACTGAACACAACACATTGCTCTCTGTCTATTACAGAAGAGGCACTGCGGGAGCTGGTTGCTTCCCAGTACGAGGTTCACGAATCACTGAATGGAAATCTGGGTAAGAGTCTGAAATGAGACAATATCTTCAGGAAGAGGTTGGACACTCTGAAACCGTGGATTAACACAGCTAGTGGAGCTGAAGCATCATGGTTTCATGAACCGAGTTTGATCCTGAGCTCCAGTGGTCTCTGTGTGGGGTTTGAATCATTTCACTGATGGCCTGGAAGTCCTCCAGTCACTCCAGTTTCCTGCCACGTCTCAGGCATGTTCAGCTTGAAAGGTTAATTGTTCCTAGTGTGTGAGTGATTGACAGAATGGGGTTCTGGATAGTTTTACCCATTAACTCAGGGACAGGATGGTAGGTGAAGACATGGCATGGTTTTTCAGATATGCTGAACATAAAGAGGATGAAAGAGAAGTACAGGAGGACTCTAGATGAAGATATAGATTTAGGAAGCAATGATCAGAAATGGCCCTAGAAAATTACAAGGTAAACAGAAAGTAGACAATGAATGGTCATAGGAGAGCTAGAATGGGCATGAGAAGCTCTTGGCAAGTAGGATTACGGATACCTGTGGTTTCCCACACGTACATGAAGAACAAGAGGATAACCAGAGAGAGTGTAGGACAGATCAGGTATAGAAGAAGAAAGATGTGCCTGGATTTGGAGGGTGCAAGGGAGATTCTTACTGACTGTTTAAAGTGAGAGGGTCCTTCATGAATGTGAGCACAGCATTGAACAAGCTGATTATGCTGTGTGAAGGAAGACAATGTGCTGAAAATTTTGATGAACTTGGTAAAACACCAGGGCCCCACATGATATACCCAGATTAATATAGAAAGCAAGGGAAGAATTTGCTGCATCATTGATGATGATCTTACTGGTCACAACAATAGTAACTGAAGTTCAGACGGTGTCAAATGTTATATAGGAAAGGTAATAGGGATAAGCCTCAAAACTATAGACCAGTATGTCTTGTGTCAGTCTTGGGCAAATGATTGGAGAGGTTTCTAAGATACAGGATTTAAAGCATTTGCAGAAGCATTGTCTGATTGGGAATAGTCAACGTGACTTTGTGTGGGCATGTTGTACCTCAGAGGCAAAACACATTGGTGAAAGTAGAGCAGTGGACTGGTTTGGAATATACGGATCAGATACAGAGCTGGGCTGAGAAGTGATGGATGAAGTCAATCAGGACAGTGTCAGGTGATACACTTTGGAATTGGAATGTTATATTCTGTTCAGTATCCCTCCTTATAAAAATGACGTGAATGCTTTAGAGAGGCTCTAGAAGTGACCCTGCAGCAAGTACAGAACTCCGAATACTAATGTGGATCACCTCACATTGTATCTCATTTCATTGGCCAACTGATGAACAGCTACAGAAACATGGGAAGTTTGTTCAATTCCTCAAAAACGTTGGAGGTAATCTCAGTAAGTATTTGCTTGAAATTTGAATGAATGAAAATTGACAGTGATGTGAGGATTATGGAGGGATGTTTGGGACAATGGAGATCAGCATCATGACAGGACTGGAGTTTTCTGGAATGTACTTGATACTAGGGAATGGATCCAATCTAATGGATGGTACCTGGAGTTTATGGAGTCGCGTTCGTTGGCTGGTGGGTGATAGGGTTCTGGGTGCATGTTGTCTGAGCAATGAGCCCAGTGGAAATTTCACAGAAACATGGAGAGGGGACATTGATAAAGTTATCATTGGGACTGGGATATTTTCACTTCTGAAAGTTTTCAGTGTCTTTTGCATGTAACTGTTAGAGGAACTGAAGTCCTGTTCAATACAGTCCTCTTTCTCATTTACACATGGCCATGAAGCTCTGAGTCTGTGACAGACAATAGCAATGTCAAAAACTTGTGATGACTCAGATTATCAGCACCTCATATTTCGATTCAAAATCATGAGAAGAATTTGTAGTTTTCCTCATATGCCACAGCGGTGTTTAAAGTAGTCAGACAAACTGGAGGTATCTCCATAAATGTAGGTATCCAATTCATCGGTGAAAGAAACTGCAACTTCAAAAAAAACTCTAAATTGAATGGGTCAGACAGATAATATTATCTCTTATTTCAGAAACAAGTGATCAAAGATAAATTAAACTAACTTGCTGCTCCAGCTGAGTGATCCACTGACCTTCTGGTAAGTCGTGGACATTTGCAGTTCCTCAAACACTGGAGCTGAACATTTCATTTAAATATCTTCTGAAGGATAAATGTGTGGGGAACTCAGCAAGTTATGGGCAAAGCAAATGGTTATTGGAGGGTGGAATAGGTAGGAACAGAACACTGAAGTTACAAGGAAGAATAAATGATTTCATTGCAATACAGATCTATTATGAGGGATTTTGCTGCATGGTTTCGGTGTAATGCCTGACACGGTATTCCGTAACAGGGTGCATATGATAACGGCATGGGATATCAGCCCACAACAGATGCAATAGGCAATTCCACAATTCAGTCAGACAGGAGAGACAAATAATTTCCTGTGGAAATGCAGAGGGTGGAGCAGCATCTGTGTGAGGAAAGGAATTGTCTGTGTGTCAGTTCTTAAATACCTTTTCATTGTTGTGATCAGGTGTAATACAGAACTATGGGACTCGTAATACAGACCTGTCGTAATCCGGGACTGTGGGATTAATTACCAAGACCTGGTGTAATACAGGAATGTGTGACTTATTACTCAGTCCTAGTGTAACACAGAACTGTGGAACTCTTTACACAGACCTGGTGTAATAGAGTACTTTAGGACTCAGTACACAGATCTTGTGTAATACAGAACAAAAATGCAACAGGAGGGTTAACTCATTTGTTTTGTCCCTGTTGCAGTTTAATTGACCCCATTCACATCAGAGAGGAGGACAGCTAATGAATGCTGAAGCTCGGAACTACAACACAGTCTGTTCATCTACGTGTGCTAACAATAATGAATTGCTGATGATGCTTTAACCAGTGAAATTTCTGCTGCTCAGTTGGAAATCTCTGCTCATGGCTCAGTGTGAGTCCGAGACTCCTAATCACCTCAGCTTTCTTCCTCACCTGTGTGCTTATATAATTTAAGTAAAACAATTTAAAAATAATAAAAAATAGTGCATTAAACAATTGTTCCCCATTTTTTCCCTAAGAATTCATGGCTACTTTTGGCTCCTGTCATTGATGTTGACAGCTGTACCGGGGTAACTTGTGTCCATTCTGCCCTGCTGCAGCTTTGGTCTCTCACTGTAATGAGCACCGTCAAAGTGCTGAAGGAACTCACAGGCCAGGCAGCATCTATGGAAAAGAGTACTGTTGACATTTCGGGCCAGGACCATTCGAAGTCTCCTTCCAAATGTCTGTAACGTCAACAGTAATCTTTTCCATAGTTTCTGCCTGATCTGTGAATTCCTCCAACCTTTGCCAGGATGGTATCCCATAAGGAGCAGACTAAATTTATCACCCTCTGCAGCTTCTGTTGCAAGGGAGTGGCTGGGGTTGAACCTAAGTGCAGGTCACAGGCACAGAAGCACGCACATGAGGTGCTAGCACAGTCACGAATGTGGAACAGATAACCAGGGGAGTCTTGACTTGAAGATGAGGCTATTATAGAATATGTAGAGAATGGTGCAGAGCCTAGAACTAACAGTCCTAAGGGATCAGGAAATGAGGTTAACACTCACTGGAATCGACCAATAAACTGGCAATCCATGGCTGTGATGCCAGAGTCCTTATCCTACAGTCTCAATTGGGAACCAGGTGTGCTGTAATTAAGTGAACTAGCAGAAAATGGGAATCAGCCGACGGGAATTAAAGCACAATCAAGGAGATAGGAGTGAGAGGGAGGATAGCCAGATCAGACTATGACAGCTTCTTTCAGTCCTGTGCAGTAGTGCCCCACCCCCAGACCAGAGAGTGATGCAGCCTGTAAGAATGCTCTCTACAGTACATCTATAGAAATTTTTGATACTTTTTGTTTACATACCAAATCTCTTCAGACTTCTAATGAAGTACAGTTGATGTCTTGCCTTCTTTATAGCTGCATCAATATGTTGGGACCAGATTAGGTCCTCAGAGATCTTGACACCCACTACATTGAAACTGCTCACGCTGTCCATTCCTGATCCCTCTATGAGGATTGGTATGTGTTCCTTCATCTTGCCCTTCCTGAAGTCCACCATCAGCTCTTTTGTCTTGCTGATGCTGAGTGCAAGGTTGTTGCTGTGACAACACTCCTCTAGTTGGCATATATGTCCTCTTTTCTCCATCTGAGATTCTACCAACAATAATTGTATGATCAACAAATTTATAGATGGCAGTTGAGCTATGCCCAAGCACACAGTCATGTTTATATAAAGAGTAGAGCAGTGGGCTAAAAATACATCCCTGAGTTGCACAAGTGTTGATCATCATCAAGGAGGATATGTTACCACCAAACTGCACAGATTGTGGTCTTCCAGTCTGGAAGCTGAGGATCCAATTGCAGTGGGAGGTACAGAGTTCCAGGTTCTATAACTTCTGGGAATGATGCTGTTCAATGCTAAGCTGTAGTCGATGAACAGCATCTTGACATAGTGTTTGTATTGTCCAGATGTTCTCAGGCCATGTGAAGAGCCATCGAGATTGCATCTGCCATTGACCTATTGTGGCGATAGGCAAATTGCAGTGTGTCCCGGTCCTCGCTGAGGCAGGAGTTCAGTCTAGTCATGATCAACCTCTCAAAGCATTTCATCACTGTAGATGTGAGTGCGATTTGGGCAATAATTATTAAAGCAGTCCACATTATTTTTCTTAGGCACTTGTATAATTGTTCCCTATTTGAAGCAAGTATGAACTTCATCCCGTAGCAGTGAGAGGTTGAAAATGTCTGTGAATACTCCTGCCAATTGGTTGGCACAAGTTTTTAGAGCCTCACCAGTTTCTCCATTGGACATTCTGTGTTGCGAGGGTTCACTCTATTTAAAGACAGCCTATCGTCGGCCTGCAAGACAGTGATCACAGGATCACTGGGTATACCAGGGCTGTATTCTTCCTTTCACAGTGGGCATAGAAGGTGTTGAGTTCATGTGGTAGTGAAGCATCACTGCCATTCACATTGTCGAGTTTCACTTTGTTGGAAGTAATGTCTTGCAAACCTTGCCGGAGTTGTCGTACATCCAATGTCGCCTCCAACCTGGTTTGAAATAGTCTCTTCATCCTTGAAATAGCCCTCTGCAAGTAATACTTGGTTTTCTGCTACAGACCTGCATTGCCAGCCTTGAATGCCACAGATGTTCAGCAATACTTTACAGGCACACACTCGTCCACACAGGTTTTAATGAAGTTGGTAATAACTGCAGCATGCTCATCGGGTTTTGTAGATGAATCCCTGAATACTGTCCAGTCCCCCGATTCAAAGCAGTCCTGTAAGCGCTCTTGTGATTCCCTTGTCCATACATTCTTGGTACTCACTGCTGGCGCTGCAGTCATCAGTCTCTGTCGATACTCAGGCAGTGGAAGGACAGCCAGGTAATCAGACTTCCCAAAGTGTGGGCGTGGAATAGTACAGCTGGTATTATTGATGGTGGTGTAACAATAGTCCAGTGTGTTGTTTCCTCTGGTATTGCAAGTGATCTGTTAATCGTAAGTGCTTAGTGATTTTTTTTCAAGACTGATGTTAGTGTGCACTGTTCTGTGCATCTTGACCCAATGCTCAGACCATCTAAAGCCTGATTGACATTGGCCTGAGGTGGAATGTATACCGCTACCAAAATGACCCTGATATCTCCCGTGATAGGTGAAATGGACGGCACTTCACTGCAAGATGTTCAAGGCCTTGTAAGCATAGTGGGGAAGGCACTGATATATTTCTGCACCAAGAATAGTTGATCATGAGGCATACTCCTCCACGTCTGCTTTTGAGAGACTCAATAGGTCTGTTCAGACAGTGGACGGTAAACCCGTTGATCGGAATCGCTGCATCCGATATGGAAGGGGTTAACCAGCACACCGTGAAACAAAGGACACACTCGGTCCTAAAGTCCCTCTGAGTGATTTAATGGAAGCTCTGATTGATGTTTAACAATGCCTTTATATAAAGGAGGGAACTGACTTGAGAATGAGTGTTTGGTGAATGTCTCAATGAAACGTTTTACATCAGTGGATCATCACATTGTTTTCCATGAGAAAACATTTTCTCAGAAAATAACGACGGACACTGAGACAAGGACGTCATTTAAAGAGTTGATTGAATGTCTGACCATGGTTGGATTTTAAGAAGAGTGGGGATGTGCTTTTAACTGAACGTTATCTCCACGTTCTGTGAGACCGTTGTCTGAATGAGGCTTTCCAGACATCTGCAATGGTCCTTCCAAATCTGGTTCTGCAAACATTCCACCATGTTCTTCCACTTTGTTCGTTGTCTGTTTCTTCTCGCAATCTGTCTTGCAACTTTTTAACTCCCACACTCTCTGTAGAAAATGACTGCCCATTTTATGGGCTAAAATGTTAACAACACAGGATGATATGACATTCTCCTTGACTTCTCAGCTCCAAGCATGCTCAGTAATTCATGTAAGAGGCAGCTTTCAAAATCCTGTCCCTGACCACTGTGCTTTCTTCTCGAGAGGTCAGAATGAATAAAGTATTTCTCCAATAACACTATTGCAACTGTGGATGCTTTCTGAACATTTGAGGGAAAGACTGGAGTGTATCGGGTGTGGTGATCAGTAATGGCTAAGACTTCTGCTGTGCTACTTGACTGGGGCTCTGTGCAAGGAAAATGCGTACACACTAGATCAAGTGGTCCCATGCTTTGTAGGTGAGTAAAAGGAGAATATCGTTTAGGTAGCATCTTTCTCTGAATAAATTGAATGACATTTATAGTGCTCTTCAAATTCAAGCACCACTTCTGGTCATTAGATATGTTCTTGGACTAATCTGTAAGTGGTTTAAATCCCTGATGATCTGAGTCATCATGGAATGACTGCAGCTTGATCTTCCTGTACTTCTCAAGCAAAACAAACTGAGAATGTTGAGTTCTGCTTGGATGTCCAGTAACCCTGTATAAGACTGTTCGTCAATTAGATTTCACCATTCTCTGATAAGGTAAGCTAAAGTAGGATGCCTTGTCTTCTCAATGTTTGAAATATCTCCCATAAAAATCGCTGACCAAATTGCACCTATACAAGTCTTTTGCTGAGTGACTGACAATTCAGCAGGGGTCAAGGCAGGTAACAGTTTTATATTCAGCATAGTCAGGATGCAATATGCTTGAGGAATTGCATAGTAGAAGTGCCCAGAAGATCAACAGCTCTATTGGCCCATAGTCTTTGTCTGTTTGTCCAGCTAATGAAATCTGGAACATTTCTTTAACACCTGAGGGAGGAACGTCCTCCCACTCTTGGTCAGTTACTGTCATCTGATTAGAGCTCCATGATAATATATCCATATAAATGTTCTGAAATTAAGGCTAAGATAATAGAGAGACAACACTGCCAGCCAATGAAGACCTGTGGGATCCAGTTTTGCAGAGGTCAAAATATAGGTTGTTGACAGTTCTCATCTCGAACTTGGCACCATCTTGTTTAGTTTGTCGACCATGCCCATTTCAATGCCAGTAATGACCATTTGTGAGCAGGGTAGTTTCATTTGAACGGTAACAATCTTTGGTTAATGAAAGCAAGAGGACTCAGGCCTTCACCTTGATCTTGATATAAAATGTCAGCTGGTTTCAATGATCTCCATTATTTCCTCCTCATTCAAAACGGATGGTTGGGAATGTGTTCTGTTTTTTGGTTGGATTAGCCAGAATCTGCTGCAGAAACAGAAGCCATTTGTGTTCGACACATCTCTCTTTCCAGCCCCACCTGCCTTCATCTTCCCAATCAAAACGTTGTTCTAATCCTTTGTCTTGCCCCTTATAAATGACGATGTCACCCCCTGTTGAAGAAGCTGTTCCCATAGTAGAGCCAGGATAGTGGTGGAAGGGGAACCTCGCCCATCACTGTCAGCAGGCGAGTCAGATGCCAAACTTGCCAATTTTTTGGTTGAATCCAGAAGATGGAAATGTTCCAATAAAATCCTCTATTGGAACTTTCATTTACTTCTAGGAGAGGGAATACCTATTGACCCAGAGTCTGACCTAGAACCTACAACGAGTATATAACTCTGCAAAGGAGAAGGAATAAAGGAAAGAAACAAGCTGAAGATAAGTCAGACAATAGGATGGTTTTGGTGGAAAGACATGAAGAGAAATTATAAAAGTGAAACCAGACAAATGCATTCAACACTGTACAGACTCTGAAGGTATAGAAATTGAAATGTGGCATGACTTACCTTATGCAAATTTCCTAAGAGGAATTAATTAAGAGATATCAGAACCCCTCAGACTCGACCTGGGTTTAACGGGAATGCAGTGGACCCCCAAAGGTGCTATTAGACAGCGAAGGGGTAACAGATTCTAATATAATTGAGGGTGAAGCCAAGTCTAATCAGAGGGCAGGGGGAACTGAGTTGCAGTAAGGAACAGATAGGATACAGGATGAAACATCTCAAAGTAAGCATGAAAAGTCAGTAGAAATGATTCAGACTAATGAAATAGTGACTGAGTATCAAATATTAAAGGAAGATGAAAGTGAAGTTGAGATTAGAAGGTCTCAGAGTTAAGAAACTGCCAGATAGGCTGGCATGTGTCACATCTGGAAATTAGAGTGTTGAGTGAATGTCAATAGTGAATTAAGTTACTTCCATTTACAAATGGATTGGATGTCTTGTAATCACTTCATTCATTTGCTTGTTGTGAGCCGTATGCCTGAATACTATTAGGACATCAAGACGAACATAATTGTTATTGCTACTGGGTATAAGTGTTTTGTTATTATTAATGTTTACAGATTTTCAAAGGTTTACAAAGCCATGAATACGTGCCTATTTTGGTGGGGGGAGAATGTAATATCCTGGTTAAAATCATGTTTTTTTTATACATTTATGCTGTAGAGCATCTCATTTTTGCAAATTTCCTCAAAATGCAAATCTATTAAAAATGTTCCTTTAATTACATTATAGATTTGATAATATACATTTTCAATTGAGTATGTAATTTTGCCGTTTAACATAAAAATACAGTTGCTTAATATACTTGACTTGCTGAATTAACCAACAGGATTTGTCTTGTTAGCATTTTGGTCAATAGGATGCCTGGTAGCCTTTTTTTACATAGAGCGCAGGGTCAAAAAAGTTACAAGAAAAATAGGGAGAAGAAACAGATAATGAATGAAATGGAAGAACATAGGGGAACTCTCGCAGAAACAAATTTGGAAGGACCATTACAAATGTCCAGAAAGCCTCATGCAGGCTATTGCCTCATAAAGAATGTGCAGATAGCTTTCAATTAAAAAGCTAGCACCCAATGATTGTAGAAAAGTCACGAGGAGACGGTTCAACATCTTTCCTTGGATGTTGTAAGAATGTATTTACTTTTGTGTTTGATTGGACTGGTTCTTCAGTGCAGAACCATTTCAGTAATGTGTGTAAATGAAGTGAAGCAAACTAGACTGATCAAATGGGAATGAGCTTCAATGATTACATGCACACTGTAGACTGATAGATGTGTTGGATTCTTTTCTTCAGTTTGTTTGTTACAGCTTAAGATGTGTTATCAATACAATTTAAATCTAAGTTTAGAATGGTGTGAACTAAATTATTGCTTTCATTAAATTTGCATGTGTGCCTGTCAGTATTCAGACAACTCATTGCCTTAGCCTCCCTTAGAAGAAATATTAGATCTTTTATTCTGGATACCCAAGACATATCCATCCATGACTCAAGTATTTACTGGTAATTGTCTTTTCATCATTAATCCCTTGCATTGTTGAGTTATATCACTGTTAGTTTGTATTCACAGTAACAGCTGACTCATTATGAGCTGACAGTGAGAGGGTTACACTTTAATGTGTTACGTACCTGTAATGGGTTAAAAAGGACCAGCAGAAATGGAGCACATCTGGAGTCTGAGTCTTCCCCTTCCCCTTTGTAACATGACAGCCCCCTGATCCCTCGGCTATTTCCGATTCTTAGCCACCGTTTCAAAGTGGAGCAAATACATATCTATTTTGGCTTCATCAAATAGCTGTACTAACTAAATGTCTTGACTGATATTAAGCAGTATCACCAGCTCATAACCACTACCTGGCGCTTGACCCTGTCGCTGCCATTTCTCTCTCTCAATTACTCTCTGTTTTTCTGCCTCCTCAGCCTCAAGCCATTTTAATTGAAACTCCTGGTCACATTTCATTTCTGTTACCTGAAGCTGAATCTCAGCCTCAGTAAGTACTTTACCTTCAGCAATCATTTCCAACACATCCTCTTCAAATGTTCCCCTGGATACATAATGTTGTGCCATTAATGTCTGCATCTCAACCCTCTTCATTCTAGTAGTCACCTTAACTTTTAACTTGTGAGCAGTTCCCAACAGCACATTCCTCTTAGCATCATCCAATATCTCAGGGGTTGGTTCTGCCACAAACTTATTAACCTCACACTCCATTTCTACTGATATTCCACTCTTCAAATTAAAATGGATCTTCTCCAATCACGTCAACTATTCAATCAAGCCCCCAACAATTTTTAATGGCTCCCACAAATTGTTCAGATCCTGGACGCAGGCCCCAATTTGTTAACAGGTACAGATGGCCAGCTACAGTCTTTGGCAATGGGCCAACACAATTCACTATGACCCTAGAAACAGATTCACCAAAACCAGATATTGGTTTAACTGGTGCTACTTGAAAAGCCTGATAAGGTTTCCCCACCACTTGGTAGGTGCGGCAGGTCCTGCAAAAATTCAGAACATCCTTTCATAAGTTAGGCCAGTAGAATTCCTTCATAATCTTGTTGACTGTCTTTCTCACTCCAAATTCTACACCTAAAGGCACACTATGAGCCATGTTTAAAATCTCTGCCCTGGACCACAAATCGATGTTCAATGGCACAATCCTCACTTGCAGGCACAATAGGTGGTCTCCACTTCCTCATTAGCACCCCATATTAAGACAATATCCTACTGACTCTCTCTGAATTAGCACACACACTCTCTCTCTCTTTATAAAGGAACAGGCCACATTTAATAATCCTTCAGATCTCATCACACCTGTCTGCTTTTAGGAAAAAAAAATGATTAAGGAGCAAATTTTTAATCAAAAAAATCGATTATATAGCTTGAAACAATACATGTGTAATTATCAGGTAACATAGCAAAACATATACAAACTTGAACTTAACATCTAGACAAACAGTCTGCTATAATGTTGTCAGTACCTTTCACGTGTCTTATTTCCATGTCATATTCTTGCAAGATCAGACTCCACTTAAGTAACTTTCTATTCTTATCCTTCATTTTACTCAGAAACACTAATTGATTATGGTCAGTGTAAACCACAAGTGGCTTCTGTGCAGGACATATATAGACATCAAAATGTTGTATTGCTAAAATGAATGATAACAAATACTTTTCAACAGTGGAGTAATTTTTCTGGTGTGCATTACATTTCTTTGAGAAAGTAGCTACTGGATGTTCAATGTCATCATCATCTGTTTGCAACAATACTGCCCTGGCAGCTTCATCACTAGCATTGACTGCAATAGAAAATGCTTTATTAAAATCTGGGGCTTTGAGCACAGGATGGTTTTCAGGCATACAAATGCCTCCTGGCAAAGGTGACTCCATACTAATCTTTCACTGTTCCCTGGCTGTTTTGTTAGGGGGAGAACGATGTCCGCGAAGTTTTTACAAAACTTATGGTAATACCAACCATTCCTAAAAACCTTCTTAACGCTTTCTTGCCCGTCAGAATGGGAACCTCAGAAAGAGCCTGAACCTTGGCCTGCACAGGAGCCAGTTGACCCTGGCCTACCACATAGCCAAGATACATGACAGTGGCATGGCCAAATTAACTTTTAGTGAGGTTTACAGTAATATTCGTCTTGGACAGCATTTCAAACATTTTCTCTACTGCTGAGATATGCCCTTCCCCTGTGTCATTCCATACAACCAAATCATCAATATAAGCCCCTGTATTTTCCAAAACCCAAATCACTGAATTTATCATCCTTTGGAACATCCCTGGAGCATTTTTCATCCCAATGGGTAAACATTCTATTCGTACAGTCCAGATGGGGTCACAAATGTAGAGATTTCTTTAGCCCTTTCATTCAAAGGAACACACCAGTATCCTTTTAACAGGTCAATCTTTGTAAGGTGATTAGCCTTCCCCACTTTATCAATACAGTCATCCACTGTCAGAATAGGATAAGCAACTGTTTTGGTTATTGCATTAAATTCCTGTAGTCAGTACAGAATCTCATGCTTTCATCCAGCTTAGGAACAATAACACATGGCAATGCCCATTTGAGATGGACTAATAATGTTCACTGTCGGCATGTATCCAGTCTCTTGTTCGGCCATTTTATTTTTGTCTTGGTTCATTCAGTAAGGGTGCTGCTTAATTGGATCAACTTTATCCACAATTACGTCATACACAGCAACTGTGCACTGTTTAGGCATGTCAGAGAATAAATCTTTATACTTGCTAATCAAGCCCTTCAATTACTTTTGCTGCTCAGGCTCCAAATGATGGATTTTACTGTCAATGTTGTCCAAAACAATAGACTTTTTGAGCCTTGTAGAGACTACACTTAGCTTGTTAAAATTAACTGGTATTTCAGTACCAGGCTCCACGAATTTACCAGTTGTCCTCTTCAACAGACACCCCATACCAATAAAAAAGGCATTCTCAGAAAGATTAAAATTGCTGGGAAAATATCCTCTCAAGGAGAGATCCTGTAGGAGTTAGACATAGGTCTGATAATTTGAGGGAGAGGTGTCTGGATCAGGAAGCATATTGATCTGGCTGGGCCATCCAAGGCACTGACAGTGCAAAGAAACTTCACCTTCTTTCAAGAGTAGACAGATTAGTTGTAAATCAAACAATGAGCTTTTAACCTCTTTCAAACACCTCCTACCTACACCTTCATTAGATTTGTCATCTCTGTCATTTCATTAACATATCTTCTTTCTCACTGTTGTTTCCTCCAGGCTCAATGTCCCCAATACTTCCCCTCCCAACTTCCAGTTCCCAGCTTCTAAATATTGATACAACAAAGCTTCAGCCATTATCTAAACCACCATTTGAACTCTACGTGACAGTGTGGGGAGCCGGAGAGCTTGGGCTGCGAGGTTTCCAGAGCAGCTGAAATTGGTTAACAGACTTGTGAATTCCCAGAGTTTTCAGTTTGATCCTGTTAGTTTTATATTGACTGGCATGTGTTTTCCACCTTCTGTGATTATTTCTGCAGACCCCCGACGAAACCTTCTGAGAATGTTACATCTCACAGTATCACACTGTCAAACTATCGATGTTTTGTTTGAACTCTTGTTCATAAACCCTGATCACTGTATCCATTTGCGAGTCTCTCGTTCCTTCACACTTGTCTTGCATTCTACTATTTTAAGCCACAGCTCCCTCCCCTACAGCCTGGACCCACCACATCTCCACTCATCTTAAAATCCAACTACGATCAAACATTCAATCAGATCTCTGATTGGCGTCCTTGTCTCAGCGTCCATCGGTACTTTCTATGAGAACCACAGGAAGTTTTCTGATGTGAAAAAAGTGTTGATCTTCTGATTTCAATCACTTTGTCGAGATTTTAATTCTCGAGTCAGTTCCCTCCTTATTCCATCATTAAACATCAACAAGAGTTTCCATTAAATCACCCTCAGCACCAACAAAAATGCTTCAGCATCTTAGTGTGAGTGGACAGCGAAAGCCGATGGGTATTTTAGACAATAGGGATAAATAAACATTGCTTATTAACAAGAGAAAATCTGCAGATGGGAAACGATGATCTAGGGTATTGAATCAGAGGGACATTTGGACCGTGTGTGTCCTTTGTTTCACAGTGTCCTGGTTAACCCCTTACGTACTGGATGAAGTGATTCTGATCGACAGTTTTGTAAGGAGCGTAGGAAGGGAACCCACGTGCAGGACACAGGCATGGAGATTGCCTTGGGACATTTGCGCAGATGTGAATATTGAACAGCAAATGGGAAGAATCTTGAAGCGGAGCTCTGATATGGAGTCTTGACACAGAGATGGGGTTTTCAGGGAATATCTTGAAACTGGAGCTGAACTTAGAACTAACGGTTCTCAGCAGTCGTGAACCAAAGTTATCACACTGGAATAGACCAACAAACTGGCGACCAGTGGTTGTGATGCAAGGTTCTTATACTGCAGTTCTTGACGGAGACCAAGTGGGCTGTCATCAAGCAAATTAGCAGTAAATTGGAAATTAACGATTGGAATCAAGGCATAATCAAAGGAGATTAGGGGCAAGATAGGGGGTTAACAATTGTGACCACGACAGTACTCCTCTTCAACTGGGGCCTCCAGGTGATCCACCAGACTAGTCTGGATGGACCCGATGGAAACCACGGATGAGCGAAGGTTCCAAAGTGAAGGTGTGGGGAATCCAGGAACATTCTTGTGGATGGTGTCCTTTCCAATCGACTAGGTATTGGAGGCCCCTGCTTCGGTGGCGCACATCCAGTAATCGCCGGACGGTGTGCACTGGGTGGCTGTCAATGCCCCGGGTGAGTGGAAAGGGTGTGGCAGGCGGGCATAAAGGGCTGACAGATACCGGCTTCACTTGGGAAACATGAAATGTTGGACGGATGTGCATAGGTTTGGCTAGATTGAGTCGGACCACTGAGGGGTTGATAATACTCTCAATCTCGAATGGTCCCAGGAAACGAGGGGTGAGTTTCCTGGGCTCGTTCTTGAGGGAGGATGTATTTGGAAGAGTGCCAAGACTTCTGCCCAGTCCGATAATCAGCTGCAGGAATCCGATGACAATTGGCAATCCTCTGTTTGCGATTGGCTGAATGGAGCAGGGCCGCATGTGTGTCTTTCCAGATCTTGTGGCACCGGCAGAGATGGGCCTGAACAGAAGGTACAGCAATATCGTCTTCATGAGTAGAGAACAGAGTGGGTTGGTAACCGAGGGAACATTCAAAGGGAGATATTCCAGTGGTGGTGCTGACCAAGGAGTTGTGGGTGTACTCTACACAAGACAGGTGAATGCTCCAGGCAAACGGTTTGTTGGCGGTTACGCAGCACAATGTTGCTTCCAAATCCTGGTTAGCCCGTTCTGTTTGACTGTTTGTCTACAGATGAAAGCTGGGTGACAGATTTACTGAGGCTCCAAGGGTTTGACAGAAAATCTCCAAACTTGAGAGATGAATTGGGGGCCCCGGTCAGAAAGAATATTTGAGGGGTTCCCATGATGAATCCGATGAAGGCAGAAGACGTGATGGATGAGAAGGTCGGCTGTTTCACGGGCTGTAGGGAGTTTTGGAAGGGCAACAAAGTGTACAGCTTTGGAGGAATGATCCACCACGGTGAGGATGGTAGTGTTCCCCTGTGAAGGAGTTAGTCCCATAACGAAGTTGGGCGGCGTTTCCACGGGCACAAACAGAACAGGCAGAGACAAAGGAATGGGTGTCAGTGTCCATGGAGAGTCACCAGATATGTCTCTTCAGGATGGACAGAGTCCGATCAGTCCCGGGAGGGCAGGTGAAACGAGATGTGTGCCCCCACTGGAGAACCTGAGATTGGATGGAGTTGGGCACAAAGAGGCGATTGGAGGTTCCGTTGCCTGGGTCTGGCTGAGTCCATTGAGCCTCTTTGACTATGGCCGTCGATCTCTCAAGTGAGGGCACCCACTACATAGGATGGCGGAAGGTTGGTCTCGGGGTTGGCAAGGCCTTCCTTGGAAACTTATTGATGGGAGAGGGCATCGGGCTTCCTGTACTGGGACCTCGGAGGACAGGTGAGTGTAAATCTGAACCGACCAAAATAAACGCCCATTGGGCCTGGCAGGAATTCAGGCTTTTGGTGATTTGGATATATGCAAGGTACTTTTGATTGCTCCAGACAATAAATGGATGTTCCACTCCCTCCAGTCAGTGCCTGCGCTCCTCCAAAGCAAATTTGACCGCCAGTAACTCCTGGTTCCCTAAATCACATTTTCGCTCGGTGCGGGACAGCCGGCGAGAGAAGAAGGCACTGGGATGAAATTTCAGATAATGGCCTGAACGTTGGGAGAGGACAGCTCCCTCTCTAGACTTGGAGATGTCGACCTCCACAATGAATTGACAAGAGAGGTACAGTTGGACAAGGATGGGAGTGGACATGAAGCGCCTCCTTGGCTCTGAGAACACTGAGTCAGCTTTGGAGTCCCAATCAAAAGGGGTTGTAGATGAGGTGAGTTTGGTAATGGGTGCCACCACCCAACTATAATCCCTGATGAACAAGCCATAGAAGTTCTCCAGAGATCGCTGGAGTTGCTTACATATCATAGATCTTGGCTACTCCGCTTCCCCCCCCCCCCCCCAGATCTTCGCGGGATCCTCTCTCAGTTCTCCGCTCTCAATGATGTACCCTAAGAAGCTGACTGAGTGAACATAGAACTCACACTACTCAGTTTTAATGAATAATTTGATCTCCCAAGGCCTCTGTAGAATCTGACGGACGTGATGTGTGTGTTCCTGGAAACTGCTGGAGAAGATTAGGATGTCATCCAGATAAACAGACGTAAAACAGTTAATAAAGTCTCTTGGGACATTGTTAATCAGGGCTTGGAAGATGGTGGGAACAATGGTGAGGCCGAATGGCATGACCATGTATTCAAAGTGGCCTGGAGGTGTATTGAATGATGTTTTCCACTCGTCTCCCTCCCCTATTCTGACCAGATGGTAGACGATTCAAAGATCCAACTTGGAGAATGTGGTGGTTCCATGACGTGGTTCAAAAGGAGAGTTTATAAGGAGCAGTCGATACTTGTTCTTTATGGTTATATGAATCAGGACTCGTTAGTCGATGTAGGGGCGCAGTGAGCCATCCTTCTTCCCCAAAGAAGAAACCTGCACCAGCAGGGGAGGATGAGTGCCGGATAAAGCCCGCCATGAGAGATTCATTTAAGTACGCCTCCACTGTCTCCCTTTCCGGCTGGGACAATTTCTGCAGCTGATTGGTTGGTAGAGGGGCCCGGGGGCAAAGGTCGATTGCACAATCATAAGGGTGGTGTGACGACAGGGATAGGGCCCATTGTTTGCTGAACACTTCTCCCAGATCGTGGTACTCTGCTGGAGCCTTTGATAAGTTGGGGGATTCAGCAGCAGACGAGGTTGCGGTCACTTTCACAGGGGAGAGTGTCGATTATAGACAAGTGAAGTGACTGAGATACCCAAGAACTATAGGAGCTTGAGGGGATGCAATTAAGTTAAATTGTACCTGCTCCCCATGGTTCCTGGAGAGAATTAGAGACAAGTGTGGTGTGCAGTGTGTGTCCTGGGCCAGAAGTCTGCTTTCCAGTGCCTGGGACTGCAGAGGGGCACTCAGCAGCTCCCGAGGAATTCCAGCTTGGGAAGTTATGTCTTCATCCAGAAGACTGCCTTCTGCACTGGAGTCCACTAGAGCTGACAGAGGCAGAGATTGTTGTAACATAAAGTTGGTAGGATTTGCATCTGGATTCTGGGAACAGAAGTGAAAGTTGTCTGGCTCACCTTTCTACTGGTGAGACTTCCTTCTTTGGCCGAAGGGGACAGGTAGCTCAAAAATGGCCAGACTGACCACAATAGAGATAGTCCTCTGTTCTTTATCTCCGGAGTCCCTCTGTGGGAGAAAGGTGGTTCCATCCTAGCTACACTGGTCCCTCTCCCAGGGTGGTGGAAACGACAGGAAAGTGAGCTATTCTAGGAGCAGGAGGAAGAGAGAGGCTAGGGCAGGGAGAAGATGGTAAAACATGGTGTAGGGTGACCAATGGTGTAGGATAACCGGTCTTCTCTCTCTGACATTATCAGAGTTGTTTGTCAGCCTGGTGGCTAGGGAGATCAATGAATCCAGGCTGTTTAGTGTCATCCCTAACTGCCAACCTGTCCTTTACCATGTCACAGACGCCTTGCCAAAATACCTCCTGGAGTGCATCATCATTCCACCCCAAATCAGCCGCTATCATCCGAAACTCCACCGAGTATTCGGCAACACTGCGTGAGCCCTGATGGAGGGTCAGTATACACTTAGTGTCATCTTTAGCGTGGTCGGGATGGTCAAGTTCTTCCTCATTTCTGAGGTGAATGTAGGGAACGAAGAGCAGGTCTCTTGCTGATTATCCCAAATTGCCCTGGCTCACACTAAGGCACTTCCTCGCAACAACTTCATGATGTAAGCTATCTTTGATCTGTCTATGGCATACGTGGATGACTGCTACTCGAACACCAAGGAGCATTACAGCAGAAACCCCGGCACTTCCCCAGATCCTCAGTGTAGGGTTGTGGTTCAGGTACGTGCGACTCTGTTAGTGGTCATGTTGTCGACACATAGGGCCACTACAGGCCGTTCGGGCTGGTCAGAGAGTGTTCCCGAAGTGGACGGGGTAAGATGAGCAGATACTCGGTCGAACTGTTCAATGACCTTTTAAAAATTAACTGACAGGGAACAAAGGTTCTCCATGACATCCCGGAGCAGCTGATCGTGCAGGCCCGGTAGGGAGCCCTGGTTCGTGAGGGCTTGTTGCAGGGGATTGGTGTGCACTGGGTTCATTGAACCCAAGTACAGGACACAGGCACAGAGACTGAGTTGGGATGCTGGCACAGACATGAACGTTGGACAGCAAACAGGAAGAATCTTGACACAGATCTCTGATATGGAGTCTTGACGTGGAAACAGGGTTTTCATAGTATAATTTGAAACTGGAGCTGAACTTAGAACTAACAGTTCTATGTAGTTGAGGAACAAAATTATCATACGGGAATAGATCAATGAACTGGCAACCAGTGGTTGTGACGCCAGAGTTCTGATACTGCAGTTCTTTATGGAGACCAGGTATGTGTCATCAAGCGAATTATCAGTAAAAGGGAAATTGATGATTGGAATCAAAGCATAATCAAAGGAGATTAGAGGCAAGATAGGGGATTAATAATGGGGACAATGACAGATGGGTTTAACTTACACCATTTGGATGGATCTACTGAGTCTCTCAAAACCAGAGGTGGAGGTGTATGCGTCATGATCAATTCTTCTTGGTGCACAAATATACTAATTCTGCTCACCAGACCTGAACACCTCACAGATAAGTGCTGTCCATTTTACTTACCATGAGAAATATCTGTGATCATTTTGGTAGCAGTATACATTCCACCTCAGATCAATGTCAATCAGGCTTTAGATGAACATGCGTGAAACAGTGCACCCTAACACCTTCACCATCGTTTTGTGGGATTTTAACCAGGCCAGTCTGAAAAACTCACTAAGTAGTTACCATCAGAAGATCACTTACGATCCCAGAGGAAACAACACACTGGACTATTGTTATACTAGCATCAAGAATGCTTATCATGCTATTTCATGTCCTCACTTCGGGAAGTCTGATCACTTGGCTGTCCGTCTACTCCCTGAGTATAGGCAGAGACTAAAGGCTGCAGTACCAGCAGGGAGGACCAAGAAGGTATGGACAGGGGGTGCACAAGAACAATTACAGGACTACTTTGAATCAGTGGACTGCACTGTATTCAGGGTTTCATCTACGAATCACAATGAGCATGCAGTAGTTTTTACCAACTTCATTAAAACCTGTGTGGATGAGTGTGTGCCTCAGAATACTTGCCATACATTCCCAAACCAAAAGCTGTGGATTAACCAAAAGGTTCGTCATCTGCTGAAGGCTACATCTGTGGTATTGAGGGCTGGCGACACAGGTCTGTACCAGAAAACCAGGTACGACTTGCAGAGGACTATTTCAAGAGTGAAGAGATGATTTTGAACCAGGTTAGAGGGGACATCGGATGTACAACAACTCTGGCTGGGTTTGCAAGAGATAACTTCCTACAAAGCAAACCCCAATAACATGAATGGCAGTGATGCTTCACAGCCAGATGAACTCAACCTCTTCTATGACGGCTTTGAAAGGGAGAATATAACTACAGCTGTGAAGTTCCCTGCTGCCCCAGATGACCCTGTGATCTCTGTCTTGGAGGCCGATGTTAGGCTGTCTTTAAAGGAAATGAATCCTCACATGGCGGAAGGTCCCGCCAGAGTACTGGGTAAAGCTTTGAATACCTGTGCCAACCAACTGCTGGGCGATTTCACGGACATTTTCAACCTCTCAGCTCCCATTTGATTTAAAAAGGGAACAATTATACATCTAAGAAGAAGAATATGAACTGCTTTAATGAATATCATCCAGTCGTACTCACATCTACAGTGATGAAATGCTTTGAAAGTTTGGTCATGTCTAGACTGAATTCCTGTCTCAGCAACGACTGGGACACACTGCACATTATCTATCGCCAAAATAGCTGAATGGCAGATGCAATCTCAATGGCTCTCCACATGGCTTTAGACCACCTGCACAACACAGACACCCATGTCAGGATGCAGTTCATCGACTATAGCTCAGCATTTAACACCAGCATTCCCAGAAGTTATAGAACCTGGGCCTCTGTACCTCACTCTGCAATTGGATCCTTGACTTCCTAACTGGAAGACCAAAACCTGTACTGGTTGTTGATAATATATGCACCTCACTGACGATCAACACTGGTGCACCTCAGGGGTGTGTGCTTAGCCCACTGCTCTACTCTCTCTGTACCCATAACTGTGTGTCCAGGCATAGCTCAAATACCACCTATAAATATGCTGATCATACAACCATTATGATACAGAAGCCTGAAGACACACACTCAGCAATTCAATAGCTTCTTCCCCTCTGCCATCCAAATCCTGAATGGATATTGAACCCATGAAGGCCACCTCATTTAAAAAAAATACAGATATCATTTCTGTTTTTGGTCGATTTGTAATCAATTCAATATACCGTCATTGATTGTCTTAATTATTTATTTTTCTTCTTCTATATTATGTACAGCATTGGACTGTTGCTACTATGTTCACAAATTCCGATCGACTTCCGGTTCCTGTAATGGAGTAGGTTGCACTAACTACGTGCTCCGAAATTATTTGCTGACTTTGCTGTTTAAACCTATCTCGGTGAGAGTACCATGAGTAGGAAGCTGTCAAAAAGAGAGACTACTTTATAGACTTTGACTGAAATGATTCAACAAATGTCAGAGAAACTCGAAAAATTGGATAAACTGGATGACTTGGAATCTAGGTTTGATTTGTTATAGAATTCCTTCGACCTGGTTAAATCTGAACTGAAAACGCTTAATCGGAAGCCTGGAAGTATACAGCAGACTGTGAATGACCACGAAATTCGTATTAAGCTACACGAAGAATCTCTGCCGATGTTGCAGAAGAATATCGAAGGTTTCAAGAGAATTTCTAAGGAACAACTTAAAAAATACGACGCATTACTGAAGAAACTTACAGATTTGGAGACCGGGAACTGATGATGCAATATCAGAACTCTTGGACTTCTTCAAAAACTGGAGGGTAGTCAACCTATCGATTTTTGTGCTCAAATGCTGAAAGATTTCTTTCCTGATATATTATCGGAACTACCAAAATTTGAGTGCGTTCACCGAGTTACCCTGCCTAATTGGGATATTGCCAAACCTCGCTCTATTGTCATTCGCTTTTATGACTATCAGATAAAAGAACAGATCCTTCGTGAATCAAGGAAGAAACGTATATTACAATTTCGTGATCGACAGTTTCGGTTCGTTCAAGATTATCCACTGAAAGTTGTAAGAGCTAGACAGTCTTTTAAAGAGGTTATGTCTGATCTTTTTAAGCTTGGCTGTCGCATTTCTCTCAGAGATCCGTGTAAACTCAAGGTTACTACTTCTGATAATAAGGTTTCTTGGTTTACGAAGCCTGAAGAAACTAAGAAACTTTAACAAAGTTTAAATCCTTAAATTCAACTTTGAGTTGTTTTATGTTAATTGTTTTAATTTCAGGTGTTCAATCAAGTAATTGGTGTTTTGTTGATAACAAGGTTTCTTGGTTTTGCGAAGTCTTGATCACTTATTTGACTAAGTAACTGACGCCTTGTTATCTTTCAAACTATGCAAAATATGCAGGCAGACTGCATCCATTTTCTCTTTTGCTGTTTTTCGCAGCTCTTTTTAAACAATACGTTATATTCGCTCAATGTAGGAAGCTATCTAAACCGCTTCCCTTTTAAATTATCTTCTATTTGTTTCTTTACTCTTTTTTTTGCAGCCGCGAGTATATGTTGTTTGACTTACTGATTTTCCATATTTGATTTTCCTTCTCTGTCTTTCCTTTTTTTTAACCGAGACTAATACTAAAATTTTCCCATGGATTTTTTTAATCGCAATTAGCAAACTTTTATTTTCTTTGATGTTTTTTGAACATATATATATGTGTTTGCAATCGTTTATTCAGCGCAGTCATACATATATATATTCCGGAGCCACCGGAGTTTTAGGTTGGGAATGTTAGAATTAGTCTTCAGCCTCCCTTGGCTGATTTCTCTCTTTGGGGGGAGGGAAGGTTCTTCTACAAAGCTGATTGAATGTTTTTACTGTTTTACTGATTCACTATCTGCATGTCTGTGATAACCTTTTATACATTACTAAAGTATACTTGATGGATTCTTTTATTAATATACTCAGTTTTAATGTGAAAGGTCTAAATAACCCTGTTAAATGAAATAAGATTTTCTCTTATATCCAGTAACTTAAAACTCATATAATCTTTCTCCAAGAAACCGATATTCGTAAAGATGATATTTCACGTTCTTTCAAAGGATGGAAGGGTATACATTTTCACTCACCCTCTCAATCTAGATCAAGAGGCGTCTCTATCCTGTTTGATCAGAATTTATCCTTTATTCAACATAATGTAATTTCTGATACAAATGGGCAGTTCGTTATTGTTTCGGGTAGTCTTGTGAATAAACTAATTGTATTTGTGAATGTATACGTTCTTTGAATGACTTTTCTCTTGTCTGCCTGATTTGAATCGGTATTCCTTAGTGATGGGTGGAGATTTTAATTTTTGGCTTGACCCTCTATTAGACCGCTCTTCAAGTAAAACCCCTGTCACTAGTAAATCAGTCTTACTTTTAAAATCTTTTTTTATTCAATGTGGTGTTCTTGACTTGTGGCGTTTTTTACACCCCCAAGAAAAGGAATATTCATATTTCTCTCAGGTTCCTCATATGTACTCTCGGATTGATTTTTTTTTATAGATAGAAACTTGCTTCCACTGTTATGATCCTGTGATTATAAGGAGATTGCTTTGTCTGATCATGCACCTGTGCTTCTGGCAGATTACCTGTTTACTCTGTACCAAATAGAATTTGATGTTTTAACTTACCATTTTTTTCTGATAAAAAATTTCTAAAGTTTTTTGGAAAACCATATTACTTTTTTATTTAAAGAAAATTTTAAAGGAGATACTGCTGGTAACATAGTGTGGGGTACTTTTAAAGCATATATTCATGGAGAAAGTATCTCTTACTCTACCTATATAAAGAAAAAACTGACAAAGAAAGGTCTGACCTAGCAGTGATATTGAAAGATCTTGATCAAAAGTATGCCCTATCTCTAGATCCAAGTACATATACTAAGTGTATTGAAATCCAATCCAAGTATAATCTTATGCTGACTTACCCAATCTTACATTCATGCGGATAGAACTGGTAGTTTATTAGCCAATCGCTTAAAATCTTTTACAGTTAATCATCAAATAACAGAAATTTTTAAAGATAATGGAACTAAGACATCCGACCATTCTGAAATTAACAACGTATTTAAAGACTTTTACCTTAAGTTGTATCAGTCTGACTCTTCTTCAGATGATACCTGTATGAATGCTTTTTCCAGTAATATCAACATTCCTATTTTGTCTGCTGATAGTCTAACACAGTTAGATCAGCCTATTTCCAATGAATAAGCGGCTGAGGCTATGCATGCTTTACATTTTGGCAAGACCCCAGGACCTGATGGCTTTCCTGGGGAATTTTATAAAACTTTCACTATGTTACTTACACCTTATGTATCCTCTGTTTTATCAGGGTCCTTTAAATCAGGTAAACTCCCTCAATCTTTTTATGAAGCTTTTATTTCTCTTATTCTTGAAAAAAATAAAAATCCAGCTGAATGTTCTTCATACAGACCTATTTCTTTATCAAATGTTAATGCAAAAACTTTAGCTAAAATCTTAGCTTGAAGACTTGAAAATATTCTACCATCTATTACATCAAATGACCAGACAGGATTTATTAAAAGTTGTTACTCACATTTTAATATACGTTGGTTATTGAATGTGATATGTTCACCTCCAGAAAAATATCAGAGTGTACATTATCCCTTGATGCATAAAAAGCCTTTGATAGGATTGAGTAGAATTATCTTTTTTAGACCTTAGAAAAGTTTAACTTAGGGCCTAATTTTATTCCTTGGGTTAAATTAATCTACTTGACTCCTACCGCTCAGGTTATTACTAACTCCCAAATTTCTAAGTCCTTTAAATTACAGCGAGGAATGAGAAAAGGATGTCCTCTTAGTCCTTTACTTTTTGCTTTAGCTATAGAACCTTAAGCAATAGCACTTCGAGAAGCTAAGGACATTTCTGGTATACTAAGGGAAGGTATGTCTCATAAAATTTCATTATACGCTGATGAATTTTACTTTTTATCTCTAACACTGGAACTTATTTACCTTTGGTTCTTACTTTACTCTCCCAGTTTAGTTCTTTTTCAGGATATAAACTGAACTTACATAAAAGTGAGCTATTTCCTTTAAATGACCTAATGTCATCAAATGCCAAATCACCGTTCAAAGTTGTTAAAAGTCTAATTACATATTTAGGTGTAACAATGACTAAAAACTTCAGGAATTTATTCAAAGAAAACGTAAACCCCTTATTGAGTTATGTGAAAAAGACGCTTTCTAAATGGTCCCCTCTTCCTTTATCCCTAATTGGCTGAATTAATTCAATTAAAATGAAGATTCTTCCTAAATTTTTGTATCTTTTTCAGACCTTTCCTAAGATGTACTTTGATTCTTTAGATTCAATTTTAACCTCTTATATTTGGAATAGTAAGCAAGCTCGTTACAAAGAAATAAAGAGATGGGTGGACTAGCCCTACCCAATTTTAGGTTTTAATATTGGGCAGCCAATGTAAGGAATATTACTTTCTGGTCCTATTATATTCATCGTAACGATTGCCCATCATGAGTCTCCTTATAAGTTAATTCTGTAAAAAAATCCTCTATTGTCTCTCTTCTTGGTTCATGCTCCTCTTTTTTCAGCAAATAAAACTACAGATAACATAATTGTTAATCAAACTTTAAGGATCTGGTCTCAATTTAGAAAATTTTTTGGTTTAGCAAATTTTTCATTATCATCTGCCATTCTCCTGAATTATTTTTTTATTCCTTCCATGACTGATAAAGTCTTTAAGGATTGGGATGAACTAGGTATTAAGTGTTTTTGGGACCTGTTTATATCAGGATCTCTTGCTTCATTTGACCAATTGTCAAATAAATTTGCACTCCCAAAATCACATTTTTACAGATACCTTCAAATTAGAGATTTTCTATATTTCCAATGAGCTACTTTTCCTATAGGTTCTGATAAAGACTTAATGGACGATCTTGTAAATTTAAAACCTTTTGTTAATGGTTCTATTACCAGTATCTAAAACTTGTTGATTGATTCTAGACAAGAATTTTTAGATAAAATAAAAAAAGTTTGGGAGGATGACCTAAATTGTCAGATTTCTGATGATAAATGGAATAAAATTCTTAAACGGGTTAATAAATCATCTTTCTGTGCTTGTCATTCTCTTCTACAATTTTAAGTGGTTCATAAAGCTTACATTTCTAAACAGAAGCTCTCCAGTTTTTACTCTTATATTTCTCCACTTTGTAATAAATGCAACTCTGTTGATGCCTCTTTAATTCATATGATTTGGTATTGCCCTACAATTGAAAAGTTTTGGCGGGTAGTATTTCATACCTTCTCTCAACTTTTTAGGGTTCAATTTGACCCAGATCCCCTTACTGCCTGGTTTAGTATTATTGCAAATGAAGATATGACTTTAAATACTAACCTAGAAATTTTTGTCTTTACCTCTCTTTTAGCAAGAAAAGCAACCTTGCTTAAATGGAAGGAGACTACCCCTCCTACACATCTTCAAAGGCTAGGTGATATTATGTTGTATTTAAATTTAGAAAAGATCCGCTGCTGAGTCTTAAATTCGAAACGATCTTTTCATGATATTTGGGGACATTTCCTAAATTATTTTTCCAATTTATAAAGTTTAACATTGCACAGACTTTTATGTATAGTTTTATCTTCTTGTGGCAACCCATTTCCTGGCAGATCCGAACTGGCTCACAATTAGATAGCCTACGGGGGTTTGCGAGCACAGAGCTTTGGAGACTCTGCACCATGGGGGGCAGGTTGAGGGAGGCTTAAAAGTGAGGCTGAGGATTTCGAATAAAGTTTTTTCCTTCGACTGCAGTTACCGACTCCGTGTCGTAATTTTAGCACCGCATGTAGCACACCGCTACAATTGTTGACCCCGATGGTCCAAACGATTTTTGGACCAGAAATGACCGACGCCGCCTCTGTTCATGCAGTTTCATTGAAACTGCCGGGTTTCTGGACACAGCAACCGAACCTATGGTTCCAGCAAGCCGAAGCCCAATTCCACGTTCGCCAGATCACCTCAGAAGACACCCGCTACTACTACGTGGTGAGCTCCCTCGACGAGGACACAGCGGCCCATGTTGCGGAGTTCGTACAGTCGCCCCCGGCAGACGGCAAGTACACGGAATTCAAAGCCCTGCTCCTCAGGACTTTTGGACTCTCAAGGCGCGAGCGGGCTGCCCGTTTACTGCACCTGGATGGCTTGGGTGACAGACCTCCTTCAGCTTTAATGAATGAGATGTTGTCTCTGGCCGACGGACACACACCCTGCCTCATGTATGAGCAGGCATTCCTGGAGCAGCTGCCCGAGGACATACGCCTGCTGCTGTCCGACGCGGATTTCAGTGACCCCCGGAAGGTGGCAGCCTGGGCGGACTTGCTGTGGAACGCCAAAAAGGTGAGCAGGGCGTCCATCGCACAGATCTCCCAGTCACAGTCCCAGCAGCAAACCAGTCCAGGCCCGGCCGCAGAGCCCGCCAACCCCCGGCCCAATGAACACTGGTGCTTCTACCACCAACGGTGGGGCGCAGAAGCCCGCCGTTGTCGCCCACCCTGCAAGTTCCCGGGAAACACCAGGGCCAGCCGCCGCTGATGGCTACGGCGGCTGGCCATCGGGATAGCCTCCTGTATGTGTGGGACAGAAGGTCGGGACAGCGGTTTTTGGTCAACACTGGTGCCGAGATCAGCGTTTTACCTCCGACGAGTTATGACACCCACAGCGGGGCACCAGGGCCCCCCCTGAGGGCCGTGAACGGCAGCACCGTAAGGACCTATGGCACCCATCAGGTGCAGCTACAGTTCGGCTCCAGCCAGTTCACGTGGGACTTTACACTGGCCGCCATAGCCCAACCGCTTCTGGTTGCAGATTTTTTGCGGGCTCACAGCCTACTGGTCAACCTGCCCAGGAAGAGACTGGTACACGCCGAGACCTTTCAGACAGCCCAGTTGCCAGCCCCTCACCTCGGCTCCATCACGCTGTCCGACAATGACTTCACCAGGGTCCTGGCAGACTTCCCATCGGTTCTGGCACCGCAGTTCACAGCGGGCATGCCCCGACACAGCGTACAGCACCACATCCCGACCCAGGGACGACCCCTCCATGCCCGCGCTCGGCGGCTTCCCCCGGATAAGCTCCGACCGGCGAAGGAGGAGTTCCAGAGGATGGAGGAATTGGTGATCATCCGGCGGTCCGACAGCCCATGGGCCTCCCCCCTGCACATGCTGCCCAAAGCGACGGGAGGCTGGAGACCGTGCGGCGACTACCGCAGGCTGAATGAGGCTATCACACCGGACCGCTACCCTGTGCCGCACATTCAGGACTTTGCAGCAAACCTGCATGGCGCACGGATCTTCTCTAAGGTAGACCTCGTCCGAGGGTACCATCAAATCCCGATGCATCCTGACGACGTCCCCAAAACGGCTCTCATCACCCCATTTGGCCTTTTCGAGTTCCTCCGCATGCCGTTCGGCCTGAAGAATGCCGCACAGACGTTCCAGCGGTTAATGGACGCGGTGGGACGGGACCTGGACTTTGCGTTCATCTATTAGGACAACATCCTCATAGCCAGCAGCAGTCGTCAGGAGCATCTGTCCCACCTCCGTCTACTCTGTGCCCGACTGAGTGAGTACGGTCTTACAATCAACCCCGCAAATGTCAGTTCCGACTCGATACCATTGACTTCCTGGGCCACAAGATTACTAAAGACGGGGCAACCCCTCTGCCCGCTAAGGTAGATGCGGTCCGCCACTTCCCCTGACCCACCACGATCAAAGACCTTCAGGAATTCGTAGGTATGGTCAATCTCTACCACCGCTTCCTCCCTTCAGCTGCCCGGATCATGTGCCCCCTATTCACCCTGATGTCGGGTCCGGCAAGGACATTACCTGGGACGAGGAGTCCACCGCCGCTTTCGTTCAAACGAAGGAAGCTTTGGCGAACGCTGCAATGCTAGTACATCCCAGAATGGACGCCCCTACTGCCCTCACAGTGGACGCATCTAACACGGCATTCGGTGGGGTGCTGGAGCAACTCATCGCAAGTCGCTGGCAACCCCTGGCGTTTTTCAGCAAACACCTGCGGCCACCCGAGCTCAAGTACAGTGCTTTCGACCGGGAACTGTTGGTGCTCTACCTGGCAATCCGGCATTTCAGTTACTTCCTAGAAGGTCGGCCCTTCACCGCGTTCACGGACCACAAACTGCTTACCTTTGCGTTTACGAAAGCATCCGACCCCTGGTCGTCCCACCAGCAACGCCACCTGTCCTACATCTCTGAATACACGACGGATGTCCGGCACGTCTCGGGTAAGGACAATGTCGTGGCGGATGCGCTCTCTCGCCCTAACATTCATGCCCTTTCCCAAGGGGTAGACTTTGAGGCACTGGCAGAGGTGCAGCAGGCGGATGAGGAGATTCTGAGTTACAGAACTGCAGTCTCCGATTTGCAGCTCCAGGACCTCCCCGTAGGCCCGGGTGAGAGGACCCTACTCTGTGACGTCGCCACCGGCCAGCCCCGTCCCGTCGTCCCGACAGCCTGGCGGCGCCGTGTTTTCGACTCCATTCATAACTTGGCACATCCCTCCATCCGGGCGACTGTCCAGATGGTTTCCAGCAGGTTCGTATGGCACGGACTCCGCAAACAAGTCAGTGAACGGGCCAAAACGTGCATGCACTGCCAGACAGCCAAGGTGCAGCGGCACACCAAAGCCCCACCGCAGCAGTTCCATCCCGCCCACCGGCGTTTCGACCACATTCATGTGGATATCGTGGGCCCCCTGCCAGTGTCGCGCGGAGCGCAGCACCTCCTGACTATCGTGGACCGGTTCACAAGATGGCCAGAGGCGGTCCCGCTCACCGACACCACCTCCGAATCTTGCGCCCGAGCCCTGACCACCACCTGGATATCTCGCTTTGGTGTACCAGCCCACATTACCTCCGACAGAGGCGTCCAGTTCACCTCCAGCCTGTGGTCAGCTATGGCCAGCCTGTTGGGGACTCAGCTGTACCACACAACTGCCTACCACCCACAGTCGAACGGGCTAGTGGAGCGTTTCCACCGTCACCTGAAGTCGGCCCTCAGGGCCCGCCTGCGAGGAGCCAACTGGGCGGACGAGTTTCCCTGGGTCCTACTCGGCATCCGCACAGCGCCCAAGGACGACCTGCACGCCTCGTCGGCCGAGTTGGTGTACGGCGCGCCCCTGGTCGTCCCCGAGGAGTTCCTACCAGCCCCATGGGGGCAAGAGGAAGATGCCTTCGACTACAGTTACTGACTCCATGTCGTAATTTTAGCGCTGCATGCAGCACACCGCTACATTCTCTCCTTAAGTGAATATGGTTTTTCTTCTAATTATCCATTGTCATCCATCAGCTTTTTTCTTTGGTAGTTAGTAGGGAGTTGACTATTTTATATAAAAAAATTTCTTTTATGATGTGTGACCTATCTTTAAATGTTTGATTACAGAGTGGTATAGCTTTATGTGTTATGCTATAACATTTTGGTCAATTATATTACAATTTATGAATGTACACAAGTTATGTTGAGATGTAGCTATGTGTTGTACTCTGTAAATCCTTTTTCTCTTCTGAATAAAAATGTTGTGAAAAAAAAGAAAGAACAAATTCCACGACACATGCCAGTGATTATAAACCTGATTCTGTTTCTGAAATCCATGCAACACAAACTGTTGGAGGAACTGACAAACTAGGCAGCATCTATGGAAAAGAGTACAGTTGACATTACAGGCAGGGACGGTTTGGAAGGACCCTTCGAATGGTCCCGGCCAAAAATGTCAACAGTACTCTTTTCCATAGATGCTAACTGGCCTGTGAGTTCCTCCAGCACTTTGACGGTGCTCATTACGGTGAGAGACCAAAGCTGCAGCGGGGCGGAATGGACACAAGTTACCCCGGTGCAGCTGGCAACGTCAATAACAGGAGCCAAAAGCAGCAACAAATTCTCAGGGAAAACAAATGAGGAAAAATTGTTTAATGCACTTTTTTATTATTTTTAAATTGCTTTACTTAGATTATATAAGCACACAGGTGAGGAAGATAGCTGAGGTGATTAGGAGTCTCGGACTCGCACTGAGCCATGAGCAGAGTTTTCCAACTGAGCTGCAGCAATTTCACTTGTTAGAGCATCATCGGCAATTCCTTATTGTCAGCACACGTAGATGAACAGCCGGAGTTGGGTAGTGCAGTGTTTCAGCATTCATTAAAAGGTCCTTCTCTCAGAGGTGAACGTGATCGATGAAACTGCAACAGTGACAAAAAAGAGGAGTTAACCCTCCAGTTGTATTTTTGTTCTGTATTACACCAGTTCTGTGTAACAAGTCCCACAATCCTGTATTACACCAGGTCTGTGTAACGAGAGCCAAAGTTCTTTATTACACCAGGTCTGTGTAAGGAGACCCACAATCCTTTATTACACCAGGTCTGTGCATCAAGTCCTACAGTCCTGTATTACACCAGGTCTGTGCAGTGAGTCCCATAGTTCTGTATAACAACAGGTCTGTGTAATGAGTCACACGGTTTTGTATTATACCAGGTCTGTGTAACAACAAATCAGTGTACTAAAAAGGGAAGAGAAACTGAATGAGACTTTCTAAATGCTGCTTCCTGACTGCATGGGCATTGATTTGAAGACCTCCACAGAACAACAAGGAAGTCCACCGATGTTAAACAGTGGGTTGGTATCTGCCCTAGGGGCCCTCTGGAGTTGAGCATCACAGGAACATTGGATGGACACCACAACGGAACGTGTTTGGAAGTTGCAATGAGAAGGGAAGTGTAAGCCCTGTGGCCACAGACACATCAGTGGAATAATACGCTGCAGACCAATAATGCTATTGTAGTGATCGATCTAGTCAATTGCCCACAGCTGCTCTTGGAGTTATTCATCTTTGATCAAAGGTGGATGACCTCAGACTTTGCCACATTGCCTTCCATCTGAATGAGCTTTGCCCAGGAACGATCTGTATCCGTGTTCTGTTCCTACCTATTCCACCCTCCAATAACCGTTTCCTTTCCCCAGAACTTGCTGCGTTCCTCACACATTTACCCTGCAGTAAATAATTGAATGAAATGTTCAGCTCTGGGTTGGAGGAGATGCAGAATTCCAGTACTTACCAGAAGGTCAGCAGATCACTCAGCTGGAGCAGCAGGTTCGTTTAATTTCTTTTTGATTGCTTCTTCTGAAATAAGAGGTAATATTATCAACCTGACAAGTTCAATTTAGATTTTGTTTTGAAGTTGCAGTTTCTTTAATCGATGAACTGGACACTTGCATTTCGGGAGATACTACTAGTTTGTCTGGACTACTTTATACACCACAGTAGCATACGAGCAAACACTACAACTTCCTCTCGTGATCTGGAATCGAAAAATGACGCGCTGACAATTTGAGGCATCAAGTGGTTCCGACATTGCGACAGCCAGTCACGGACTGCGAGCTTCATGCCCGTGAGTAAAGGAGAAAGAGGATTTGTGTTGAACAGGACTTCAGTTCATTTAACAGTAATGTAGAAAAGGCACTGGAAACTTCCAGAAGTGAAAATATCCCAGATATCATGATAGCGTTACTAATGTCTCCTGTCCATGTTTCTGTGAATGTTGCACTGGGCTTATTACTCAGACACAAAACCCTATCACCCACCAGCCAATGATCCCCACTCCCTGAACTCCAGGTACCATCCATTAGATTGGATCCATTCCCCAGCATTTCAGAAATCTCCAGTCCTGTCGGAGTGTTGATCTCCATTGCCCCAAATGTCCACCCTTCGTCCTCACATCACTGTCTATTTTCATCCATTCAGATTTCAAAGGGAATACTTACTGATTTTGTTTTTGAAGTTCTTGAAAAAACTCTTAATCCCTCTACGCCTATGAAGCTTTTCATCTGTTGGCCAATGAAAGGAGAGACAATGTGAGGTGACCCTCATTAGTGTTCAGAGTTCTGTATTTGCACACGGTCACTGTGTGTCACTGAGCACTGGGGTTTGCATAGTAACAAAGCAAATTCAGAGCCACACTAACATCAGAAAATAGATAATCCCACATTTCATTCTTCCTTTAGCAGAATCTTTAAATAAAACACCAGAGTATGCCCAAGAATATCAGTGTGTTCCACTCTTAACAAGGCCTCTTCCCCCAGTGCAGGGATCGGTTCAGGGGCATTTCAGGATGGAGAAGAAATGCTGACATTGCTCTCTGTGTCACCTGACATCAATAAACAAAACTGATGCACCTGAAGATTCCATATTCTGCCCAGACCAAAGACCACAACTGGACCAGGAGGAGACTGCTCAGCCCCTCACCCATTCAGTGGGGTCCAGGCAGCCCGTGCATCTCACCCCCTACAGACTAAACTAATAAAATGCAACTGAGGTCACTCTCAGGATCAAACTAATCCAGCTTCCTTCCTCAGGACCTTCAACATAGAACATAGGACAGTGTGTGCTCTTTGGCACACGATGTTGGGTGGCCATTTTATCCGACTCCAAGATCAGCCTAACAATTCTCCCACGTAGCCGCCCATTTGTCTCCCATGTATGTTTTTATCTAAGAGTCCTAATTCTGATGCCTCTCCCATCACACCTAGCAGAGCCTTTCCTCCAATCACTGGAGACTATGGATAATCCCTCATATTAGACTTTTTGAACTGGGAAAATGTCTATTTATATCCACCTGACGTTGCCTCTTATCATCCTAAACTTGTCTATCAATTCACCACTCATCCTTCTTCACTGCAAAGAGAAAAACCCTGAATTGCTAAACCTTTCCACAAAACACATGCTCTCCAACCCTGGATGGTAAATCTCCTCTGCACCCTCCCTAAAGCACTTACTTCATTTATATAAGGAGGAAGCCTGAACTGAATATAATATTCCAATTCCAAAGTGATTAAATTCATCCATCACTTCTCAGCCCAACTCAGTTTTCAATCAAAGTCTTATTGTAACTGGCAGAACCTTCTCTACTACTCCACCAAACTTTGTATCATCTAGGAATTGAGGAATCTCCTCTTTCTACCTCCCTTTGCTTTCTGTAGGCAACACAATTGTGAATCCACACAACCAGGTTTCACTGTAGTCCATGATTCCTGATTTTCTAAATGAGTCTACAATGAGAAACCTGATACAAACACATCACTGAAATCCATATCGAAACATAGAACCATAGAACACTACAGCACAGTACATGCCCCTCAGCCCTCCATGTTGTGCCGACCCATATAATCCTTAAAAAAATTACTAAAACACATACCACATAACACTCCATTTTTGTTTCATCCATGTGTCTGTCCAAGAGGTTCTTAAATACCCCTAATGCTTTAGCCTCCACCACCATTACTGGCAAGTCATTCCAGACGGTACTCACCACCCTCTGTGTAAAAAACCTACCCCTGATGCTCCCCTACACTACCCTTCTTTAATTTTGTACATATGCCCTCTGGTGTTTGTGATTGGTGCCCTGGGAAACAGGTACTGATTATCCAACCTATCTATGCTTCTCATAATCTTGTAGACCTCTATCAAGTTCCCTCTCATTCTTCTACGCTCCAAAGAGAAAAGCCCCAGCTCTGCTAACCTTGCTTCATATGACTTGTTCTCCAAACCAGGCAAAATCTTGGTAAATCTCCTCTGCTCCCTCTCCATAGCTTCCACATCCTTCCTATAATGAGGTGACCAGAATTGGACATAATACTCTTAAGTGTGGTCTCACCAGAGATTTGTAGAATTGCAACATGACCTCTCTACTCTTGAACTCAATCGCCCTGTTAATGAAGCCTAGCATCCCACAGGCCTTCTTAACCACCCTATCAACCTCTGCAGCGACCTTGAGGGATGTATGGATTTGAACCCCAAGGTCCCTTTGTCCATCCACATGCTTAAGTAACTGACCATTAATCCTGTACTCAGTGTGTAAGTGGATATATAACAATCCAGTCCACAGTTCCATCTTCATCAACATGTTTCATCACTTCCTCAACGAATTCAAAAAGGCCTATGATATGCAACATGCCCACACAAAGTCATGTTGACCATCCCTAATCAGACTGTGTTTGTCCAAATTCTGCTGCACGTCATCATTCTTAACATTGACATATTCTAGCATATCAGCCTGTTCAATGCTGTCCTCACATTCATCAAGGACCCTCTCACTAAAAATAGGTCAGGATCAAATTTGGTTCATGAAACCATGAGGCTTCAGCTCCACTAGCAGTGCCATCCCCACAGTTTCAGAGAGACCAACCTCTTCCTGAAGATATTGTCCCATTGCAGACTCTTACCCAGATTTCCATTCAGTGGTTCGCGAACCTCATACTGGGATTCAACCAGCTCCCGCAGTGCCTCTTCTGTAATAGACAGAGAGCAATGTGTTGTGTTCAGTTGAGCTGATCATTGTGATTGTTTCTACATTCAATACAGACAGCTGGGAATCTTTGCTGTTTCCTCATTAGATTACTCTGAACCTGCTGCACGGACTGAAGCCATTTGGACAACAGTTGAGTGTTCGACACATCTCCCTCCCCTACCCCACCTTGCCTCATCTCCCCCCACAGAATATTGTTCTACTCCTTTGTCTGTCCAGCGTCAGGTTAAAAACATCAATGTCACCCATTGTTGTAGACGCTGCTCCCAGAGTAGAGCCGAGGAAGTGGTGAGAGGGGAACATCACCCATCACTGACAGGGAATGATAGAAGTGGATGTGAACACTTACCCAGTTCTCGCATGTCGAGCTCCCTCAGGGCAGAGTCGGACTCGTTGTCCTCACGCAGGTCCCCCTCTGGAATAAATATAACAGGCTGTAAGGTATCCTGACCACTCAGTGTTGACTATTTCCGAAACGGCTGCCTGGCGCTCTGTTTAATGTTCCCCACTGAGCTCAATCCAGAATGGACAGTTTGTGCGTGGTATAATGGAAAGGTGTGTAATGGATAGACGGGAATGTGGTGAAAAGACACAGTGTCTCTGCCAGGCTGGTGTGATATTAGTGAACCAGCACCAACCTACTTGACATTAGTCAACATCACCAGTGTCTTGTGGACCTGCATCTGTGACTCTGATATCATTTCAGTATCCAGCACCTGTTGTCAGGCCTGCACAAGCTGGAACCACCTAGACTCCACCCAGGTAACTGCAGTCACCTTTCACTCATTTCCAACTCATCAGCTGCAGCCGATTTAAACCCTGCTCCCATCCACATCACTTGTTCTTTCAAACGAACCAGCCAGCCTCAACCATTTGCTCCTCATCATCTATTTCCTTGTTGTTATGTCAGTGTTGAGTGTCAGTTCGCTCTTATTTTGTGGCCCTCATAGATTGTGATTTTGCAGTTTATTATTAAAGTCATCAATCCCCATGAAATAAGTTCTGCTGCTCTGCATTTGGGTCAGGTCTCCTCTACAATTCCCGACACTCGCATACTTTCAGCAATGGACTGGGTCATCTGTTAATGAATGACTTCTTGTTACTTCTATTTTCCACAAATTGTGTATCCACTTTCTTCACCCCAGCCTCTGAACTGTTGCACTTGGATCACCCACAGCCCTTTGTCAAAGATGACTGTTCTGCTCTCTTGTTTCTAAAACTTGGGCAGTGCAGGAAGTTCAATGTTTTTCTCTGGTTTGACAAAAGACAGAACCAATCTTTGAAGCCTGTGGTCTCTGTCCCACTGTTGACCTATAAACCCCCTCTCCCTCCATCCATTGAACAAATGTCCAGTAATTTTAACCCTTCTACCAATTCCACCAGAAATGGAAACATCATTGTGGGCAGACTTTCCTTTTTTCCAAAAATCTGAAAACAACAAATTATTTGTCTGTTTGCTACTTTGTGCTGCCCCAATGTTTTTGAGAATTTCAGATAGTTCAGTGACTCCATCCATCTCAATGATAAGTGAAGTTGGGATTTGTTGGAAGGATGAGCTGCTGTTTCACCTGAACACATTCAGCACTGCTGAACACACTGAGGTTGGAACAGAGGTGTTGTCCTCCTTTACTGCCCTGGAGAACAGCAGCAGAGACAGAGACTGTGACTTGGGAGGTGCAGCTACATTCTGTCCTCACCTCTGCTTGCCATGCTCAATCCCTGTGGATTCAGTACTGTTCTGGGCCTTGACTGAAACTAAACTATACAGGAAGAAATAATCAGTGTTGCAATCACTCACCTGCCCCAGCAGAATGGAGGGTGACCACAGAGAAAATGACCAAAAGCCCGAGAAGGGAGAATGCCTTCATTATTGCAGCTGTGATGTCAAGTGGTGAGCTGCCGTTCCTCCCGTCCTTTAAATACCCTCTTATCATCACATCTCAGAGCTGTTCCTCCCCACCTCAGATTCCAGGAATATCTTTATCCTTTGGTTATCACCAGGTTGGTTGTTTGGATTCCAGGTAATAATCAATTGAGATAATGTCACACCTCAACTCTCTCCCCACCTAATGTAAATACTTTTATTGTTCTTCCATTTCTTATGTCTGTTCCTGTTATTCAAATGAAGAAAGTGGCTGATCTGAGAGAATCACGATAATAAGAACAGACCGAAGAGTGTAGTGCTGTTGAGGGAAGAGGGAGAAATTTGTGTTTAAAATAATCCCAGGCTCAACAAGGCTTCAGGCACATGTGATGTGAAATCATATAAGTTTCTCTCACACTGAGACCACCTCCGGATCAATTCCAGCACTTCTCCCTTTCCTGTCCCAGTGTTTCTCACTTTTCCCAGACTCAGTCTCAGGTGCCCATTTCACCACAGGTTCTCTCCATCCACCCTCGTGCCCACCTCTGGAATGCACTGAACTCTCAGTCAATATGTGTTTGCTGCCCTGACATCATTGTCAGCTTGTCATATTTAAGTGAAGCAGTTTTTCTGCTCAGAGCCAACCACTTCACCCCACATTTGTGGATTGGTCTGTGTACCCACTGTGATTTATCCTTTCTTGCCCCAGTCTGTGGTCCATAGGAAACTCACCTTCACCAGCTCTGCTTCCTCCCCCATCCCCTGTCTACCCACACTCACACTGCACCAGGCCACAGAGAACATCGGGACGGGTGTGACCCAGGACCAAACGAGAAACACCAGTAATCAGAACTGTATATAGTGTAAATATTGAACAGTTTAGGCAATATCTGAGATGTGAGGGAGATGTAATGATTCTGGTTTCAACATCTTACCAGATCTTCAAGTACCAGATCTGTTTTAGCTCCAGTACCAAGTAGTTCCACCCACAACATCAGGAACTCCAACTATTTATACATCATCTCAAATAAAAAGATTCCTGATCGATCCCAGTGCTTTTCTCTGGAGAGTCACCTCCTCCAATTGAGGAAATCTTCTTTTCCCAACTCTCATCCCATATACTTCCTTGTATTTTTGTAGAACATCGGAAAACTATTGGACCCAAAGTGTAACTGCCGGCTGTCTCAGTAATCCCATTACACCCACTTCACTGCAACGTAATCACTCTCTTTCAATGTCCAGCAATTCACCCCAAATTATCCTTCTTACCACTTACACCAGGGCTGATTTACAGGAACCAATTAACCTCCCAGCCTGGGATGTGGGAGGAAACCAGATCACCAGGAGTAAACCAGAAAGACACTGGGAGACGGTGCAAACCCACACAGACAGTATTGTGGGTCAGGATCGAACCTGTCACTCTGGAGTTTTGAGATTAAAGAACTAACGTCAGTCACTGAAAACACCACTGCTTCCTGTTGTGTTACATTCACTTGTATGTGATTTCAGTCCCCATGATGGTCTTCATCTCGCCCTGGGCTTCTTCCACACTGCCCTCAATGCCTCTGACTGATTTCACTTCCAGTACATTCCTCAGCTGGTAATTCGGACCTCTGATCAGAATGAATCCTCTCCCACCCCTCTCCGTCCACCCTGTTGGCTTTGGTGGCTGACCCGGAAGAGCCTGTCTCACCAACCCTGCTTCTCTCTTTCCCTCCACCTTTCAAACCCTCTCATTTGTGAATATTTCCTATCCTCCCTCTGCTCACTCTTCCTACTCTGCCCCCCGGTGCCTCTGTGATTCTCTCTCTGATACCCTGCAACATGAGACACCACTGGTGCCATGTCAATGCCCACTGTTCACACTTCTGTTCTGATAGTTGCTATTGCATTAGTTTGAAACTTTTCCAGTGACTTTTCATGCTTACTTCGTGATATTTCATCCTGTCTATCAATCGTTCCTTACTGCAACTCAGTTTCTCAGGCCCTCTGAGTAGACTTGGTTTCACCTTCAATTATACTGGAGTCTGTTTTCCTTTCGCTATCTAATATCACTTCTGGTTGTCCAGTGCATTGCCGCTATACCCAAGTGTAGTCTGAGTGGTTCTGACATCTCTTAATCAACTCCTTTTGGGAGGTTTGCATAAGGTAAGTCATGCCACATTCCCATTTCCGTATCTTCTACATCTATGCAGCTTTGAATGGATTTATCTAGTTCCTCTTATAATTTCCTCTTTGTGTCTTTCCACTAAAACCATCCTAGTATCTAACTTAGCTTCAGCTTGTTTCTTTCCATTTTTCCTTCTCCTTTGCAGAGTTCTTTTACCAGCTCTAGGTTGTAGATCAGACTCTGGGTCAATATATACTCCCTGTCCTCAAGGTAAAAGATGGCTGCAATGGAGAACTTTTACTGGAACATTTCCATCTTCTGGTTCCAACCAAAAAGATTGGCACGTTTGGCATCTGATTCTCCACTGCATAAGATATAGAAGCCAAGCAGCCGGCTAATTTATGCCTCCCTTGTAGTACTAAATTTCTAACTGGAGCTCTACCTCCAGGCATCAGTTGAGAAAATTCAGTCTTTTTATTGCATCTCTTCTTGTTAGAACAGGAAGGCAGATTACTATCTGAATGGTGTCAAGTTAGGAAAAGGGTAAGTACAATAGATCTAGGTGTCCTTCTTCATCAGTCACTGAAACTAAACATGCAGGAATAGCAGGCTGTGAATAAAGCTAATGGCATGTTGGCCTTCATAACAAGGGGAGGTGAGTATAGGAGCAAAGAGGTCCTTCAGCAGTTGTACAGGACCCTGGTGAGACCACACCTGGAGTACTGAGTTCAATTTTGGTCTCCAAATTTGAGGAAGGACATTCTTGCTATTGAGGGAGTTAAATGTAGGCCACGAGGTTAATTCCCAGGATGGCAGGACTGTCATATGTTGAATGATTGGAGTGATTGGGCTTGTATACACTGTAATTTAGAAGGATGAGAGGAGACCTGATTGAAACATATAAGATTATTAAGGGATTGGACATGCAAGAGGCAGGAAACATGTTCCCGAAGTTGGGGGTGTCCAGAACCAGAGCCAACAGCTTAAGAATAAGGGGTAAGCCATTTAGAATGGAGTTCACAAAAAACATTTTTACGCACAGAGTGGATCTATGGAACACTCTCCCTGAGAAGGCAGTGGAGGCCAATTCTCCAGATGCTTTCAAGAAAGAGTTAGATAGAGCACTTAAAGAGAGTGGAGTCAATGGATATGGGAAGAAGGCAGGAACGGGGTGATCAGCCATGATCAAATTGAATGGTGGTGCTGGCACAAAGGGCCAAATGGCCTACTCCTGCACCTATTATTGATTGTTATCTTGGTTTTGTTTTCTAGAAGAAACAGCTGCTACATATTTCAAAAGCTTTTTGTAGTTCTTTAATGGACACATACCTGAGATAAATTTTCTGTGACCAGGTCCTCAGTAGATGTTCCAGAACAAAGATCCACGTAATTTGGCTTCGCATCAGAACATTAAGTAATATGATGAGTAGCCAGCATCTTCATTCTGAGTGTGAATGTAGCAATTTACCCAATGTCCAATATACCGATTCCAGTTGTTCCTTTTCTTGGCATCAAGAGTTCCTACTTTGTCTAAGAATTTCCTGTTAAATCTCTCCGGATGAAGATTACCTTGAGGATGATCTGACATTGCCCTTGACTTCTCAGCTCCAAGCTTGCTCAGTAATTGAAGTGTGAAGCAGCTTTTAAAATCCCTTTCCTGATCACTGTGCTTTCTTCTTGGGAGGTCAGAACGAATGAAGTATTTCTCCCACAACACCCTTGCAATTGTGGATACTTTCTGAATGTTTGAGGGAAAGGCTGGAGTGCATCTGGTGTCATGATCAGTAATGACCAAGGCTCCTGAAGTGTTACTTGAATCGGGCTCTATGGAAGGGGAACCATACACACCAGATTAAGTAGTTCAGTGCTTTGCAAGTGACACAAAGGAGCAAATCGTTTAGGTGGCATCTCTCTCTGAATACTATAAATGACACTTACAGCAATCATCAAATTCAAGCTTCATTCATGGTCAATAGAAATGATCTCGGACTAATCTGTAAGTGTTTTTAAATCCCTGATGAGAGTCATCATGGAATGACTGCAGCATGATCTTCCTGTACTTCTCGGGCAAAATGAACTGGGGTTGTTGAGTTCCGCTTGGATGTGCAGTAACCCTGTATAAGACTTTGTTCCTCAGATCCAGATTTCACCATTCTCTCATAAGGTAGGGTATAGTGGGATGTCCTGTGTACTGTACGTTTGAAATATCTCCCTTGAAAATAGCTGATCTAATTGCACCTATTCAGATCACCTTGCAGTGTTACTGACGATTCAGCAGGCCTCAATGCAGGTAACAGTTTTGTATTCAGCATAGTCAGAATGTAATATGCTTGAGGATTTGCATGTAAGAAGTGCCCAGAAGATCAACAGCTCTATCGGTCCATAGTCTTTGCTCTGATTGTCCAGCTGTTGAAATCTGGCAGACTGCTTTAACACTCTTGGTCAGTTACTGGGATCTCATGAGAGCTCCGTAATAACACATCCACATCAATGTTCAGTAATTAAGGTTAAATCATAGACAGACAACACAGTCTGCCAGCAATGACCTGTGGGATCCAGTTTTGCAGAATTCAATACATAGGTCAGTGGGCTGTTAACAGTTGTCCCCTCAAACTTGACACCATCCAGATGTTCGTTGAGTTTGTATACCATTGACCATTTCAATGCCAGAAAGTACAATTTGTTAACATAGTATTTTCATTTGCACAGTGACAAACTTTGGTTAATGAATGCAACAGGACCCAGGCTTTCAACTTGGTCTTGATGTAAAATACCTCATAACTTCAGCTGTTCCCTATAATTGCCTCTTCATTCAGAGCAGATGGCTGGAATTGTTTTTTTGTTTTCTTGTTGGATAAGCCAGAACCTGCAGCACAGACAGAAGCCATTTGGACAATTGTGTGCTCGACACATCTCTCTTCCCAGCACCACCCGGCTTCACCTTCCCGATCAAAACACTTTTCTAATCCTTTGTCTTGCCCCATATAAACATCAATGTCATCCCCTGTTGAAGACGCTGCTCCCAGAGTAGAGCCAGCGTCGTGGTGGGAGGGGATCCTCACCCATCACTGTCAACATGCAGAGATACAGGAGATGTGAATACTTCCCCAGCTCTGGCATATTGAGTCCCGTGAGAGCTGAGTTAGTCCTCTGATCCTCAACTAGTGCCTCTTTTGGAATAAAGACAACAGGATGTAATGTCTGATTGGCAGGTGGCAAATTGTGGCAATGAATGGAGCTTTTTCTGGTTGGATGCAATGTCTAGCAGTGTTCCACAGGGGCCTGAGTTGGGACGGTTGCTTTTTCCATTATGTGTCAATGATTTGAATGAAGAAACTGATGGCTTTCTGGCAAATTTTGTGGTGATATGATGACAGTTGGAAGGGCAGGTAGTTTTGAGGAAGCAGAGAGGCTACAGCAGTACCTAGGAGAATGGGCAAAGGGGTGGCAGATGGATTACAGTTTCCACAATTGTTTTGTCATTCACTTTTGTAGAAGAAATAAAGGCATAGACTATTTTCAAAATGGACAGAAATTTCTCAACCCTGGGGTGCAAAGGGACTTGGGAGTCCTCATGCAGAATTCCTTAAAGGTTAATGTGCAGATTGAGTTGGTGGTGATGAAGACAAATGCAATGTTAGCATTCATTTTGATAGGACAGGAAAATAAAGTAAGGATGTCATGTTGAGGCTTCATAAAACACTGGTGAGGCCTTACTTGGAGTTTTGTGGGAAGTTTTAGGCCCCTTATCTCAGAAAGGATGTGCTGATATTGGAAAGGGTTCAGAGGAGGTTCATGAAAATGACTGAGGAAGTCAACGGCATATCATATGAGGAGCATTTGACAACTCTGGGCCATTCACTCAGTGGAATTCAGAAGAATGAGGGGTGATCTCAATGCAGTCCATCAAATTTTGAAAGCCTCTATAGAGTTGGAGTGGAGAGGATGGTTCCTATGTAGGAGGGTCAAAGACCAAAGGACACAACCTTGGAATAGAAGGACATTCATTCAGAATAGAGATGAGGAAGAATTTATTTATCCAGAGAGTGGTGAATCTGTGGAATTTGTTCCCAAAGTAGGATGAAGAGGCCAAGTCATTGGGTATATTTAAGGCAGGGGTTGCTGGATCTTGATCAGTCAGGGCAGGTATGGATATGGGGAGAAGGCAGGAGATTGGGGCTGAGAGGGAAGTCGATCAGCTATGATGAAATGCTGGAGCAGACCCTTTTTGCAAAATGGCTTAATTCTCTGCAATATCTTATGGTCGTATAGTACATTAAGATTAACTGCACCATAAGTGTTCATATAGATCTTATAACAACATTCTTTGTCACACTACAGAAGCATTCCAGAACACATGTTATCCTTACAGATACACAACTGTGCTCTCATTGGTCCATTGACGTACAACATTTGATGCACACATTAATTAATACTGAATAAGTTCCATATAGATTATACACTTCTCTGCTTTCCTGCTGTCAGAGGCTGTGGGGACAGAATGGATGAAAACTACAGGGAGATGAAGACCAAGACGGGGACTGAAATCTCATACAAGTGAATGTAACACATCAGGAAGGAGTGATGGTATCAGTGACTGACATTAGTTCTTTTGTCTCATAACGTCAGTGTGACAGTGTCAATCCTGACCCCTGGTACTGTCTGTTTTGATTTGTACCGTCTCCTAGTGACTCTGTGGAGCCTTTGACAGATTTCATTTCCAATACATTCCTCAGCCAACAACTTGGACCCCTGATCAGAATGAATCCTCTCCCACCACTCTCTCTCCACCCCATTGGCTTTGGTGACTGACCTGGAAGAGCCTGTCTCACCAACCCTGCTTATCTATTTCCCTCCACCTTTCAAACCCTCTCATTTCTGAACATTTCCCATCTACCTTCTGCTCACTCCTCCAGCTCTGTAGATTCACTGTGTGAAGATCAAGTTTTCCTTGTGTGAGTCCGAATGATGGTGGTGGGGGGGGGGGGGGGCACAATGAGAGCATTGGACGGTTCACAGTAAAGGACTCCAAATGATGTGGCAGAGAATTCATTTACTGCCGGGCACTTTTTTTTGGCCCTGGTTGTAAATGAACTGGAATGTTGATTATAGAATTTATAAGGAGATGAAGCAAGAAACACTCGGCTGGCCAGCAAGCATCTGTTGCAAGAGCAGAGTGGGTTAAAATTTGATGGTGAAGACACGTCGTCATAATTGGTTACACAGATGCTAAGGATGAGTGCTTCTGGGATGCTGTTATCTTTCACCGCAGTGAGAGGCCTCAACTCACTTTAATCCTGTGCCAGGTGGTTCATGTGTTTGATGATAGCAGAATGCAAATTGTCCATTAGTAAAATGTCTCCATAAAGTTTATCAAGTAATGTTCATAATGAGCTGTTAATTCTGAATTCACTTCACCTGAATTGAAGAAATAAAACCAAGTTAATTTTGCATAAATTTGTCATGAAAGTGGAGATATGTACAATCTATATTGAACTTATTCAGTAGTAATTACTGTGTACATCGGCTGTTTTACGTCAATGGACTAATGAGAAGACAGTTGCGTATCTGTATGGATAACATGTGTTCTGGAGTGCTTCTGTAGGGTGAAAAAGAACGTTGTTATAAGACCATATATGAACACGAATGGTGCAATTAATGTGAATGGACTATACGACTGTAAGACATGTGGACAGACTTAAACCATTTTGCCAAGAGGGTCTACTCCAGCATTTTGTCATGGCTGAGTAACTTCTCTCTCAGTCCCAATCTCCTACCTTCTCCCCATATCCTTTCATGCCCTGACTAATCAATATCCATCAACCCCTGCCTTAAATGACTTGGCCTCCCCATCCTCTTTTAGGAACAAATTCCACAGATTCACCCTTCTCTGGCTAAAGAAAATCCTCCTCATCTCTATTCTGAATGGATGTCCCTCTATTCTGAGGTTGTGTCCTCTGGTCTTTGACTCTCCCACATAGCAAACATTCTCTCCACATCAACACTATTGCGGACTATCAAAATTCAATAGACTGCAATGGGATCACACCTCATTTTTCAGAATTCCACTGAATAAATGGCCCAGAACCATCAAATGCTCCTCATATGATATTCCTTTGACTTCCTCAATCATTTTCATGAACCTCCTCTGAACCCAATCAGACCGACTGATGGCGTAGTGGCCTTAGCACTGGATTTCAAGGTGAGAGGTCCCGAGTTTGAATCCGGCCAGCTCCCTTGCACGCTCCCCATCTGTACTGGGTTGAGCATCAAGCTAGCAACTCGAGCTTGTAAAAAAAACCTAGAGAGGGTGGTCTCAGCCAGGTTTCAGATGCCCAAGGTACACCATATGATGAGCAATTACCAAAACAATCAGTACAAAAGCTTGTCATGGCGGCGCCCTGATGACTCCACCAGGATTTAAGGCGCACACATCAGCTATTACAGACTGTTGTCTTGTAGGCACTGGGTGAGGATTACAGGACTAACTCAGCTCTCACAGGATTCAAGTAAGAATTCTTACTTGAAAAGCAGAACTGAGTAAATATTCACATCTCCTGAATCTGAACAGAGAAACTGCTTCCCTTAAGTATGCCGAGCTGTCAGTGACGTCAGGATCAAGGTAAGGACAGCAAACACTTCTTGACTGGGAGTTCAGTACTTTCCAGAGGTGGGCACGAGGATGGAAGGAGAGAACCTGTGGTGAAGTTGGAATTAGAATGAGTCTGGGAAAAGTGAGAAACACTGGGACAGGAAAGGGAGAAGTGATTGAACTGATCTGGAGGTGGACTCTGTGTGAGACAAACTCATATGATTTCACTTCATGTGTGTCTGAAGCCTTGGTGAACTTGGGGTTATTTTAATCACCAATTTCCCCCTCTTCCCTCAGCAGCACTACACTCTTGGGTCTGTTCTGTTTCCCCTAACTCTCTCAGATAAGCGGCTTTCTTCATTTGAATAACAGGAACAGACATAAGAAATGGAAGAACAATAAAAGTATTTAGATTATGTGGGGAGAGAGTTGAGGTGTGACATTATCTTGATTGATTATTACCTGGAATCCAAAGAACCAAGCTGGTGATAACCAAATGAGAAAGATATTCCTGGAATCTGAGGTTGGGAGGAACTGCTCTGAGGTGTGATGATAAGAGGTGTATTTAAAGGATGGGAGGAACGGCAGCTCACTACTCGACATCACAGCTGCAATAATGAAGGCATTCTCCCTTCTCGGGCTTTTAGTCGCGTTGTCTGTGGTTGCCCTCCCTACTGCTGTGGCATGTGAGTGACTCCATCACCAATTCTCTCTTCCTGTGCAGTTTGGTCTCAGCCAAGACCCAGCCCAGTATTGAATCCTCAGGGATTGATCATGACAGGCAGAAATGATGAAAGAATGTAGCTGCACCTCCCAAGTCACAGTCTGGGTCTCTGCTGCTGTTCTCCAAGAACAGTAAAGGAGGATGACACCTCTGCTCCAATCTCAGTGTGTTCAGCACTGGTGAATGTGTTTAGGTGAAACAGGAGCTCATCCTTCCAACAAATCCCAACTTCATTTATCATTGAGATGGATGGAGTCACTGAACTACCTGAAATTCTCAATAATATCTGGACAGCACAAGGTGACAATCAGACAAATTATTTGTTGCTTTCAGTGTGGCAGGAAAAAGGTGAGTCTCTCCACAATAATGTTTCCATTTCTGGTGGAATTGGACAATAGACAATAGGTGCAGAAGTAGACCATACAGCCCTTTGAGCCTGCACTGCCATTCTGAGATAATGGCTGATCATCTGCTATCAATACTCGGTTCCTGCCTTGTCCCCATATCCCTTAATTGACAGTAGTTACTGGACATGCGCCTGATGGATGGATGGAGAGAGAGTTTACAGGTCAACAGTGGGACAGAGACCACAGGCTTCAAGGTTTGGTTCTGCCTTTTGTCAAACCTGAGAAAATCATTGAACTTCCTGCACTTTCCAAGATTTAGAAACAAGAGAACAGAACGGTCATCTTTGACAAAGGTCTCTGAATGATCCAACTGCAACAGTTTAGAGGGTGGGGTGGAGGAAGCAGACACACAATTTGTGGAAAATAGAATTAACAAGAAGTCATTCTTTAACTGATGTGCCAGTCCGTGGCTGGAAGTGTGCGGGTGTCAGGAACTGTAGAGGAGATTTGACCCAAGTACAGAGAATCTAAAACTACGTCATGGGGATTGATGACTTTAATAATAAACTGCAAAATTACGATCTATGAGAGACCACTAAACAAGAGTGAGCTGACACTCAACACTGACATGGAAACAAGGTAATAACCATATATAACCATATGACAATTACAGCATGGAAACAGGCCAACTTGGCCCTTCTAGTCCATGCAGAATGCTTACTCTCACCTAGTCCCACCAACCTGCACTCAGTCCATAACCCTCCATTCCTTTGCTGTCTATATACCTATCCAATTTTACTTTAAATGACAATACCGAACCTGCCTCTGCCACTTCTACTGGAAGCTCGTTCCAGACAGCTACCATTCTCTTAGTAAAGAAATACCCCGCGTGTTATCCCTAAACGTTTGCCCCTGAACTCTCAATTCATGTCCTCTTGTTTGAATCTCCCCACTCTCAATGGAAAAAGCCTATCCACGTCAACTCTATCTATCCCCCGCATAATCTTAAATACCTCTATCAAGTCACCCCTCAACCTTCTATGCTCCAAAGAATAAAGATCTAACTTGTTCAACCTTTCTCTGTAACTTAGGTGCTGAAACCCAGGTAACATTCCAGTAAATGCTCTCTGTACTCTCTCTATTTTGTTGACATTTTTCCTATAATTCGGTGACCAGAACTCTACACAATACTCCAAATTCAGCCTTACCAATGCCTTGTACAATTTTAACATTACATATACTCAATTAATAGATGATGAGGAGCAAATGTCTGTGGCTGGTGGGTTCATATGAAAGATCAAGTGTTATGGATGGGAGCTGGGTTTAAATAGGCTGCAGGTGATGAGTTGGATATGAGTGGCAGGTGACTGCTGTTATCTGGCTGGAGACTAAGTGGTTCCAGCTTGTTCAGGCCTGACAACAGGTGCTGGATACTGAAATAACATCAGAGTCACAGATGCAGGTCCACAGGAAAATGGTGATGTTGACTAATTTTTCCATGTAGGTTAGTGCTAGTTCACCAATAAGACAACAGCCTGTCAAAAAAAGCTGTGTCTTTTCACCATATTCCCATCTATTCATTACACATTATATCATGTCATACCATGCACACATTGTCCATTCTGGATTCAGCTCAGTGGGGAACATTAAGCAGAGGGACAGGCAGCCGTTTCTGAAATAGTCAATTCTAAGTGGTCAGGATACCTTGCAGCTTGTTGTATTTATTCCAGAGGAGGCCCAGGGTGAGGAGTACGAGTCCAATTCCTCCCAGAGGGAGCTCGACATGCGAGAACTGGGTGAGTTTTCACATCTCCTTCTATATCTCTCTGGGCTGACAGTGATGGGCGAAGTTCCCCTCCCACCACTTCCCCAGCTCTACTCTGGGAGCAGCGTTTACAACAACAGGTAACATTGATGTTTTTAACCTGATGCTGGAAAGACAAAGGAGAAGAACAATATTCTGAGTGGGCAGATGAGGCATGGTGGGTCAGGGGAGGGATATATGTTGAACTTTCAACTGTTGTCCAAGTGGCTTCAGTCTGTGCAGCAGGTTCAGAGTAATCTAATGAGGAAACAGCCAAGATTCCCAGCTGTCTGTATTGAATGTAGAAACAGTCACAGTGATCAGCTCAACTGAACACAACACATTGCTCTCTGTCTATTACAGAAGAGGCACTGCGGGAGCTGGTTGCTTCCCAGTACGAGGTTCACGAATCACTGAATGGAAATCTGGGTAAGAGTCTGAAATGAGACAATATCTTCAGGAAGAGGTTGGACACTCTGAAACCGTGGATTAACACAGCTAGTGGAGCTGAAGCATCATGGTTTCATGAACCGAGTTTGATCCTGAGCTCCAGTGGTCTCTGTGTGGGGTTTGAATCATTTCACTGATGGCCTGGAAGTCCTCCAGTCACTCCAGTTTCCTGCCACGTCTCAGGCATGTTCAGCTTGAAAGGTTAATTGTTCCTAGTGTGTGAGTGATTGACAGAATGGGGTTCTGGATAGTTTTACCCATTAACTCAGGGACAGGATGGTAGGTGAAGACATGGCATGGTTTTTCAGATATGCTGAACATAAAGAGGATGAAAGAGAAGTACAGGAGGACTCTAGATGAAGATATAGATTTAGGAAGCAATGATCAGAAATGGCCCTAGAAAATTACAAGGTAAACAGAAAGTAGACAATGAATGGTCATAGGAGAGCTAGAATGGGCATGAGAAGCTCTTGGCAAGTAGGATTACGGATACCTGTGGTTTCCCACACGTACATGAAGAACAAGAGGATAACCAGAGAGAGTGTAGGACAGATCAGGTATAGAAGAAGAAAGATGTGCCTGGATTTGGAGGGTGCAAGGGAGATTCTTACTGACTGTTTAAAGTGAGAGGGTCCTTCATGAATGTGAGCACAGCATTGAACAAGCTGATTATGCTGTGTGAAGGAAGACAATGTGCTGAAAATTTTGATGAACTTGGTAAAACACCAGGGCCCCACATGATATACCCAGATTAATATAGAAAGCAAGGGAAGAATTTGCTGCATCATTGATGATGATCTTACTGGTCACAACAATAGTAACTGAAGTTCAGACGGTGTCAAATGTTATATAGGAAAGGTAATAGGGATAAGCCTCAAAACTATAGACCAGTATGTCTTGTGTCAGTCTTGGGCAAATGATTGGAGAGGTTTCTAAGATACAGGATTTAAAGCATTTGCAGAAGCATTGTCTGATTGGGAATAGTCAACGTGACTTTGTGTGGGCATGTTGTACCTCAGAGGCAAAACACATTGGTGAAAGTAGAGCAGTGGACTGGTTTGGAATATACGGATCAGATACAGAGCTGGGCTGAGAAGTGATGGATGAAGTCAATCAGGACAGTGTCAGGTGATAGACTTTGGAATTGGAATGTTATATTCTGTTCAGTATCCCTCCTTATAAAAATGACGTGAATGCTTTAGAGAGGCTCTAGAAGTGACCCTGCAGCAAGTACAGAACTCCGAATACTAATGTGGATCACCTCACATTGTATCTCATTTCATTGGCCAACTGATGAACAGCTACAGAAACATGGGAAGTTTGTTCAATTCCTCAAAAACGTTGGAGGTAATCTCAGTAAGTATTTGCTTGAAATTTGAATGAATGAAAATTGACAGTGATGTGAGGATTATGGAGGGATGTTTGGGACAATGGAGATCAGCATCATGACAGGACTGGAGTTTTCTGGAATGTACTTGATACTAGGGAATGGATCCAATCTAATGGATGGTACCTGGAGTTTATGGAGTCGCGTTCGTTGGCTGGTGGGTGATAGGGTTCTGGGTGCATGTTGTCTGAGCAATGAGCCCAGTGGAAATTTCACAGAAACATGGAGAGGGGACATTAATAAAGTTATCATTGGGACTGGGATATTTTCACTTCTGAAAGTTTTCAGTGTCTTTTGCATGTAACTGTTAGAGGAACTGAAGTCCTGTTCAATACAGTCCTCTTTCTCATTTACACATGGCCATGAAGCTCTGAGTCTGTGACAGACAATAGCAATGTCAAAAACTTGTGATGACTCAGATTATCAGCACCTCATATTTCGATTCAAAATCATGAGAAGAATTTGTAGTTTTCCTCATATGCCACAGCGGTGTTTAAAGTAGTCAGACAAACTGGAGGTATCTCCATAAATGTAGGTATCCAATTCATCGGTGAAAGAAACTGCAACTTCAAAAAAAACTCTAAATTGAATGGGTCAGACAGATAATATTATCTCTTATTTCAGAAACAAGTGATCAAAGATAAATTAAACTAACTTGCTGCTCCAGCTGAGTGATCCACTGACCTTCTGGTAAGTCGTGGACATTTGCAGTTCCTCAAACACTGGAGCTGAACATTTCATTTAAATATCTTCTGAAGGATAAATGTGTGGGGAACTCAGCAAGTTATGGGCAAAGCAAATGGTTATTGGAGGGTGGAATAGGTAGGAACAGAACACTGAAGTTACAAGGAAGAATAAATGATTTCATTGCAATACAGATCTATTATGAGGGATTTTGCTGCATGGTTTCGGTGTAATGCCTGACACGGTATTCCGTAACAGGGTGCATATGATAACGGCATGGGATATCAGCCCACAACAGATGCAATAGGCAATTCCACAATTCAGTCAGACAGGAGAGACAAATAATTTCCTGTGGAAATGCAGAGGGTGGAGCAGCATCTGTGTGAGGAAAGGAATTGTCTGTGTGTCAGTTCTTAAATACCTTTTCATTGTTGTGATCAGGTGTAATACAGAACTATGGGACTCGTAATACAGACCTGTCGTAATCCAGGACTGTGGGATTAATTACCAAGACCTGGTGTAATACAGGAATGTGTGACTTATTACTCAGTCCTAGTGTAACACAGAACTGTGGAACTCTTTACACAGACCTGGTGTAATAGAGTACTTTAGGACTCAGTACACAGATCTTGTGTAATACAGAACAAAAATGCAACAGGAGGGTTAACTCATTTGTTTTGTCCCTGTTGCAGTTTAATTGACCCCATTCACATCAGAGAGGAGGACAGCTAATGAATGCTGAAGCTCGGAACTACAACACAGTCTGTTCATCTACGTGTGCTAACAATAATGAATTGCTGATGATGCTTTAACCAGTGAAATTTCTGCTGCTCAGTTGGAAATCTCTGCTCATGGCTCAGTGTGAGTCCGAGACTCCTAATCACCTCAGCTTTCTTCCTCACCTGTGTGCTTATATAATTTAAGTAAAGCAATTTAAAAATAATAAAAAATAGTGCATTAAACAATTGTTCCCCATTTTTTCCCTAAGAATTCATGGCTACTTTTGGCTCCTGTCATTGATGTTGACAGCTGTACCGGGGTAACTTGTGTCCATTCTGCCCTGCTGCAGCTTTGGTCTCTCACTGTAATGAGCACCGTCAAAGTGCTGAAGGAACTCACAGGCCAGGCAGCATCTATGGAAAAGAGTACTGTTGACATTTCGGGCCAGGACCATTCGAAGTCTCCTTCCAAATGTCTGTAACGTCAACAGTAATCTTTTCCATAGTTTCTGCCTGATCTGTGAATTCCTCCAACCTTTGCCAGGATGGTATCCCATAAGGAGCAGACTAAATTTATCACCCTCTGCAGCTTCTGTTGCAAGGGAGTGGCTGGGGTTGAACCTAAGTGCAGGTCACAGGCACAGAAGCACGCACATGAGGTGCTAGCACAGTCGCGAATGTGGAACAGATAACCAGGGGAGTCTTGACTTGAAGATGAGGCTATTATAGAATATGTAGAGAATGGTGCAGAGCCTAGAACTAACAGTACTAAGGGATCAGGAAATGAGGTTAACACTCACTGGAATCGACCAATAAACTGGCAATCCATGGCTGTGATGCCAGAGTCCTTATCCTACAGTCTCAATTGGGAACCAGGTGTGCTGTAATTAAGTGAACTAGCAGAAAATGGGAATCAGCCGACGGGAATTAAAGCACAATCAAGGAGATAGGAGTGAGAGGGAGGATAGCCAGATCAGACTATGACAGCTTCTTTCAGTCCTGTGCAGTAGTGCCCCACCCCCAGACCAGAGAGTGATGCAGCCTGTAAGAATGCTCTCTACAGTACATCTATAGAAATTTTTGATACTTTTTGTTTACATACCAAATCTCTTCAGACTTCTAATGAAGTACAGTTGATGTCTTGCCTTCTTTATAGCTGCATCAATATGTTGGGACCAGATTAGGTCCTCAGAGATCTTGACACCCACTACATTGAAACTGCTCACGCTGTCCATTCCTGATCCCTCTATGAGGATTGGTATGTGTTCCTTCATCTTGCCCTTCCTGAAGTCCACCATCAGCTCTTTTGTCTTGCTGATGCTGAGTGCAAGGTTGTTGCTGTGACAACACTCCTCTAGTTGGCATATATGTCCTCTTTTCTCCATCTGAGATTCTACCAACAATAATTGTATGATCAACAAATTTATAGTTGGCAGTTGAGCTATGCCCAAGCACACAGTCATGTTTATATAAAGAGTAGAGCAGTGGGCTAAAAATACATCCCTGAGTTGCACAAGTGTTGATCATCATCAAGGAGGATATGTTACCACCAAACTGCACAGATTGTGGTCTTCCAGTCTGGAAGCTGAGGATCCAATTGCAGTGGGAGGTACAGAGTTCCAGGTTCTATAACTTCTGGGAATGATGCTGTTCAATGCTAAGCTGTAGTCGATGAACAGCATCTTGACATAGTGTTTGTATTGTCCAGATGTTCTCAGGCCATGTGAAGAGCCATCGAGATTGCATCTGCCATTGACCTATTGTGGCGATAGGCAAATTGCAGTGTGTCCCGATCCTCGCTGAGGCAGGAGTTCAGTCTAGTCATGATCAACCTCTCAAAGCATTTCATCACTGTAGATGTGAGTGCGATTTGGGCAATAATTATTAAAGCAGTCCACATTATTTTTCTTAGGCACTTGTATAATTGTTCCCTATTTGAAGCAAGTATGAACTTCATCCCGTAGCAGTGAGAGGTTGAAAATGTCTGTGAATACTCCTGCCAATTGGTTGGCACAAGTTTTTAGAGCCTCACCAGTTTCTCCATTGGACATTCTGTGTTGCGAGGGTTCACTCTATTTAAAGACAGCCTATCGTCGGCCTGCAAGACAGTGATCACAGGATCACTGGGTATACCAGGGCTGTATTCTTCCTTTCACAGTGGGCATAGAAGGTGTTGAGTTCATGTGGTAGTGAAGCATCACTGCCATTCACATTGTCGAGTTTCACTTTGTTGGAAGTAATGTCTTGCAAACCTTGCCGGAGTTGTCGTACATCCAATGTCGCCTCCAACCTGGTTTGAAATAGTCTCTTCATCCTTGAAATAGCCCTCTGCAAGTAATACTTGGTTTTCTGCTACAGACCTGCATTGCCAGCCTTGAATGCCACAGATGTTCAGCAATACTTTACAGGCACACACTCGTCCACACAGGTTTTAATGAAGTTGGTAATAACTGCAGCATGCTCATCGGGTTTTGTAGATGAATCCCTGAATACTGTCCAGTCCCCCGATTCAAAGCAGTCCTGTAAGCGTTCTTGTGATTCCCTTGTCCATACATTCTTGGTACTCACTGCTGGCGCTGCAGTCATCAGTCTCTGTCGATACTCAGGCAGTGGAAGGACAGCCAGGTAATCAGACTTCCCAAAGTGTGGGCGTGGAATAGTACAGCTGGTATTATTGATGGTGGTGTAACAATAGTCCAGTGTGTTGTTTCCTCTGGTATTGCAAGTGATCTGTTAATCGTAAGTGCTTAGTGATTTTTTTTCAAGACTGATGTTAGTGTGCACTGTTCTGTGCATCTTGACCCAATGCTCAGACCATCTAAAGCCTGATTGACATTGGCCTGAGGTGGAATGTATACCGCTACCAAAATGACCCCGATATCTCCCGTGATAGGTGAAATGGACGGCACTTCACTGCAAGATGTTCAAGTCCTTGTAAGCATAGTGGGGAAGGCACTGATATATTTCTGCACCAAGAATAGTTGATCATGAGGCATACTCCTCCACGTCTGCTTTTGAGAGACTCAATAGGTCTGTTCAGACGGTGGACGGTAAACCCGTTGATCGGAATCGCTGCATCCGATATGGAAGGGGTTAACCAGCACACCGTGAAACAAAGGACACACTCGGTCCTAAAGTCCCTCTGAGTGATTTAATGGAAGCTCTGATTGATGTTTAACAATGCCTTTATATAAAGGAGGGAACTGACTTGAGAATGAGTGTTTGGTGAATGTCTCAATGAAACGTTTTACATCAGTGGATCATCACATTGTTTTCCATGAGAAAACATTTTCTCAGAAAATAACGACGGACACTGAGACAAGGACGTCATTTAAAGAGTTGATTGAATGTCTGACCATGGTTGGATTTTAAGAAGAGTGGGGATGTGCTTT